>NC_061511.1:266400018-266482426 GCF_022539505.1 Lolium rigidum
TTCGTTTGGCAGGCTGAGTTTGTCAGGAAAGGCCTATAGCCGCTAGGGTTATTGTCGGCGCATCAAAAAAATGTTGTACGCCAGCGGTAAATACCACAGCCTTACAACTTATTTCGTGCGCCGGCGGTAAAAGACTATCGATGGCTTATCAAAAACTTGATTTGCCGGTGGCAAGACCACATAGGTTTGCCATCTGATACTATCGCTGGCGTAAAAATATTTGGCAGGCCGTAACAACCCACGTTCTGTCACATCCCCCTCTCTCTCTATCTCTCTGCGTACCGCTTCACATGTCGATGCAGAGGAGTTCTTCCTCTGTCATTGTTCCCTTTTCCTTTCCTCTCTCCCGAGGCACGAGCTGTTTCCACTTACCCTTTCCTCTCTCTTCCTCTCGTTGCTTCAGTTTTCCCCTTACTTTCCCTTTCCCCCCCTTGGCATTTGCGCCCACATCGTAGAGCCGGCACACGCATCCCAAGCATTTGCCGCACATCGAGAGAGAGAGAGAGAGTCGAGGTGAGGAGGTTGAGAGGGCTCAGGTTATGGATCTGGCGAACCTTAAGTTCGTCGGTACGCTCGACGGTTGCCGCGTCGCCCTCCTGGAGTGGGACGTCTCAATTCAAGCGCCCTACTAGGACGAGATCCACGTGCTTCTCCTCGCAAGGGGCGGCAACACGATGCCAGTGTCGTCGCGGCTGTTCGTGAACGGAGGTACGTCGGCACCGTCGACGAGGTGGGTGTTGCACGGGCAGTTGCGGCTCCGGCCGATGCGTGCGCGGTGTATGGACTCTGCGACTGGCTCACGTGCAACCGCGCCATGCTTGGCTCCGCCGTGGACGTGCGCTGGGGCGGCGACCTCCCGTGTTCCTTTTCAAGGTACTCCGTCTCTAGCACCCCTGCCTATAACTTCTCCCTACGACAAAGACCTTGTTTGCCGTGATGCTGATTGTTGACAGTGTTTGTGTCGTCATCGGCGCACATCTGTTGGAGTTATCCGTTCCACCTTACACTCTTCGCGGACGGCTGAGAGGAGAAGGCGGCGAGCGCCAGCGTGGCAAGGGCAGAGACACAGAGTTCCAGCCGGGCGGTGGAGGAAGAAGCAGACCCGGTTGCTTTTTATTTTCTTTTTAGGGTGTTGTCTGTAAATTTTCCTGGCCGGTTGTAATTTTTGTTTACTGCTCTATAATAACTTATTAAAAGTAAGCGGCGGCGCACCGTCGACACGGGTGGTTGAAGTTGAAGGGCTTATCAAGGATCTCGTTGTAATTTTCGTTTTTTCTTAAGATGCTTTGTATTGTTCGTTATTTCTTTTAATGCCAGGTCCTATTTGCAAAAAATACTTTTAATAATCTATACCTAATAATAAAGGAGCTAAGGTTTCTACCAAAATTTTCGTCCAACTTTTCGTTGGACGGTTTTACCCTCCCACCAAATCACATAATACTGCACAATGCCATAGTACCGGTTCGTTGCTCACATCCCGCGTCTTCCGCCTCGCTGCTACTTGCCGAGCGCCAAAAAAGGCCAGGCCCAAGTCTCAATCTACAATGTTGATCGAGCACCAGAAGGTATGATGCACGACCAAAACCTGATGCGGGTGGATTTTGCGTTTCGGATAGTCCCACCTCGCTCCATTATACCTTGCCTCACCGGTTTATATACGCAAGATTTCTAGAATCAACAAGCCGCCTCGAAGATGAGAACAGAAATCTTGAGGAAGGAATTAGTTGGGTCGTCCAATGAAAAGAGAGCCGAGCCCGAGCCGGCACACAATGAAACAGCGGCAGGACAAGACGGGAGGAAAAATCAGCAGAGTCAGAGGACGACCAGAGAAATGCCGCGAGAGGCGGGCGAGCTGGAAAAAGAGAGAGGGGCGGCCGGCGTCGGAGCGCCTCCTAGATCTCCGGAGGAGGAAGCTGATGATGCAGCCATGAAGAGCGGCGAGCTCGGGACCGAGGATGCGAAGGAAATTTGGGAAAGGAGACGAACAGCAGTAGATGTGCGGCGCCTGAGAAAACGAGGGGGACTGGGTCGCGTGCCTGAGAAAACGAGGCGACTAGGGCAGACCAGAAGAGGCCTTGGGCCCTTGGGCCATCCCGATCTTGATCGGTAGTAACGGGCTCTGCTCTAGGACCACTCCAGGCTGCTGCTGCTCCTGTCGTGGTCTCGCGCCGGTTCAGCGTTGAGGTGTCAAACAGGCTTAGCTAGGCAGCTAACGCAGGCTGAGTTTAGTCCTAGGCCACAATCTGAGTTCAGTGCTAATGCGAACAAATTCGAATCAGAAAAAGCCAGAGCTAGCTAATATGAATGGAACATCTAACATGTGTATTTAGTTGGTACGGATGGAGTATTTGAAGTACTGCAATATTTAATTTTAGATTTAATATTACCTCTGTCCATAAAAGGATGTTACAAGCTTGTCTAAATTTAGTAGACACTCTTAAAATTTCCGAAATCCTTTTATGAAC
The DNA here is from genome assembly GCF_022539505.1 of Lolium rigidum. Lineage (NCBI taxonomy): Eukaryota > Viridiplantae > Streptophyta > Magnoliopsida > Poales > Poaceae > Lolium > Lolium rigidum. Next base: position 266,402,484 of record NC_061511.1, read on the forward strand.
GGAGGGAGTAGAAGATTTCGTTACTATTTTGTTTTGAGAAATCGAACAAATAAAGATGTCCACGGATAAATGAGGGCGTTGTTTCAACAACACAGCCCCTACCCCCACCCCCACCCCATTTTTTTTAATACCAACAAAATGGGTGAGATCGAAGACAGTTTGAGTTTTGCTTTGGTGAACGTAGGACTGGACGCACAAATTGCTTGGTTAATTGTTCAATAAGAGTCACAACATTGTTCAATAGTAGTTGATTTGTTGGTTTCTAATTACTATAACCATGGTGACCAATTGATGAATGTTCAGAAAATGTTAAGCAAGCCAGGACATGCTCTGCTTTTATTAAACGATGCAAATATAAATAAACCTGAAGAAAATATTATCCACATTTACCTTTTTTTAGTCTTTTCTGCCTTAGTATCAAAACGAGAAACGAAGAAATATTTTATTTTTGACTTCATGAAGAAATATATTTCGACATATGAGTCCTGTCAAGAAAATTGGAATTTCCATAATCAAATTCTTCTTTCCTAAAAAATATTTAATAAAAATCAAATATAGCAATGTTTGGTCATTTCCCGGTGCAACGCACGGGCACTTTTGCTAGTTAAATTAAAAGTATCATGTGTATGTCCTCACGCTTCCTGCGATGCGGGGCGCTTGGCTCATCCCTGCATTTTTTTTCATAAGCAAAAAGTTATAGCGCCATATATTGCTGGCGAACCAAGGTGGTGCGTCGGTGGTAGCCGGCCTGTTACCACTAGCGTAGGTAGGTGCGCCGGCGGTAGAAAAAATTGGTATCTTGGTGATAGCCTATTTCCTAGCAGTGTCCCGGCCTAATTAAATCTCCACTAATATAAAAAGGGAGAGAGGGTGGTAATCCAAACGCTCTCAGCCATAGATCATCCATCCAACGATAGAAACAAGGGCGGACACTGCCCGGCGGACTGGCCGATCAGAAGCAGAAGAAAGAAGTAAAAATAAACTGCGTAACTGCTCTATCCCACTACCGATCAGAAGAAGAAGAAAAACCAGAACCTAAGAGCATCTCCAGCCGTTCGAGCCCCCGGGCGAAAATCTGGATATAAGAAACGACGGATTGGATGTAAAAAGGGCGTGGGGGCAACTATTTCCCAGTCGCACCCCCGGCATTCGCCCATCAGCGGTGATAGATTCAAAATATCGTCGTCCCGCTACACAAAAGAATCGTCAAAGTCCGGCGATCGGATCATCCACATTCCGGCGATCGAAACTAGACGATTATAGGCTCATCGACTGTCCCGTCCTGAGCATCGGCGTCTGGCGCGGCATCGGGCGGCGACCCATCAGCGTCTGGCGCGGCATTGGGCGGCGAAGCATCGGCGTCTGCAGTTGTCGCAGCGGCGGGAGTTGACGTCGAAGCGGAGGACGAAGGAGCCGACGGTGGCCGGAGGATGTGATACGTCTCCGACGTATCAATAATTTCTTATGTTCTATGCCATATTATTGATGATACCTACATGTTTTATGCACACTTTATGTCATATTCGTGTATTTTCTGGAACTAACCTATTAACAAGATGCCGAAGTGCCAGTTCCGTTTTCTCGCTGTTTTTGGTTTCGAAATCCTAGTAACGAAATATTCTCGGAATTGGACGAAACAAAGACCCAGGGGCCTATTTTTCCACGGAGCTTCCAGAAGACCGAAGAACATACGAAATGGGGCCACAAGGTGGCGACACCACGTGGCAGCGCGGCCCAGGGGGGCCCGCGCCGCCCTATGGTGTGGCCCCCTCGTCTGGCCCCCGACTCTGCCCTTCCGCCTACTTAAAGCCTCCGTCGTGAAACCCCGATGCGAAAAACCACGATACGGAAAACCTTGCGAGACGCCGCCGCCGCCGATCCCATCTCGGGGGATTCGGGAGATCTCCTCCGGCACCCTGCCGGAGAGGGGATTCATCTCCCGGAGGACTCTACACCGCCATGGTCGCCTCCGGAGTGATGAGTGAGTAGTTCACCCCTGGACTATGGGTCCATAGCGGTAGCTAGATGGTTGTCTTCTCCTCATTGTGCTTCATTGTTGGATCTTGTGAGCTGCCTAACATGATCAAGATCATCTATCACGTAATTCTATATGTTGTGTTTGTCGGGATCCGATGGATAGAGAATACCATGTCATGTTAATTATCAAGTTATTACATATGTGTTGTTATGATCTTGCATGCTCTCCGTTACTAGTAGAGGCTCTGGCCAAGTTTTTACTTTTAACTCCAAGAGGGAGTACTTATGCTCGATAGTGGGTTCATGCTGCATTGACACCAGGACGATGTGACGAAAGTTCTAAGGTTGTGTTGTCTTGTTGCCACTAGGGATAAAACATTGGCGCTATGTCCGAGGATGTAGTTGTTGATTACATTACGCACCATACTTAATGCAATTGTCTGTTGTTAGCAACTTAATACTTGGAGGGGTTCGGATGATAATCCGAAGGTGGACTTTTAGGCATAGATGCGGTTGGATGGCGGTCTATGTACTTTGTCGTAATGCCCAATTAAATCTCACTATACTTATCATGTCATGTATGTGCATTGTTATGCCCTCTCTATTTGTCAATTGCCCGACTGTAATTTGTTCACCCAACATGCTTTTATCTTATGGGAGAGACACCTCTAGTGAACTGTGGACCCCGGTCCATTCTTTATACTGAAATACAAATCTGCTGCAATACTTGTTCTTTACTATTTTCTCTGCAAACAATCATCTTCCACACAATACGGTTAATCCTTTGTTACAGCAAGCCGGTGAGATTGACAACCTCACTGTTTCGTTGGGGCAAAGTACTTTGGTTGTGTTGTGCGGGTTCCACGTTGACGCCGGAATCTCCGGTGTTGCGCCGCACTACATTCCGCCGCCATCAACCTTCAACGTGCTTCTTGGCTCCTCCTCGGTTCGATAAACCTTGGTTTCTTTACGAGGGAAAACTTGCTGCTTGTGCGCATCATACCTTCCTCTTGGGGTTGCCCAACGAACGTGTGAAATACACGCCATCAAGCTCTTTTTACGGCGCCGTTGCCGGGAGATCAAGACACGCTGCAAGGGGAGTCTCCACTTCTCAATCTCTTTACTTTGTTTTTGTCTTGCTTTATTTTATTTACTACTTTGTTTGTTGCATTATATCAAAACACAAAAAAATTAGTTGCTAGTTTTACTTTATTTACTGTCTTACACTCTATATCAAAAACACAAAAAAATTAGTTACTTGCATTTACTTTACTTATTTCATCATGTTTCCTTTTACCGCAAAGAACATACCGGTAGGACAATGGTCTATAATTGGGAGGAACAATATAGAAGAATTTTTCACCCATGTTAGTACCGTTGAAGATTTTGAAGATAGACACTTGGTAGAACTTGCTCCTACTTATGAAATTGCTGCTGCTTGCTTTAGTTCGCTTGTTGGAAACTAAATTTGTTAATCTAAATCCTATAATCCAACACATGTTTCTTACACTTGGTGATATGGAAGAAGGGGAAAAGAAAGATTTTGTTTTAGAAACCCTTCTTAGAGAATTTGGTGGTCTAGCAAGAGAAGCTAGAAAGGTCTTTGCTAAATTTAATATGCTTGGTTCTCATACTAATTTTGTTGGTCTCCTTGAAAAGATGGACATGGATAGAATAAGATACACTAATAATATTAATGATGGCGGGGAGATCAAAGCACCCATACCATGTAAACTCCTAGCTATGAATGATGCACTAGAACATAACTATGCTTGGCTTGTTCTCGAAAATTTGTTCGATAAGAGTAGCAAGCCCAAGACTAATGAAAAGGGAGACGCTGAAACTTATGTATCCAATATACTATGCATGGTTGAGAAAACTCCAAACCCCGCTGTAGGTGCACCACCCTTTGATAACACTTGAGATACACTTTCTGCGCCTAGCTGAAAGGCGTTAAAGAAAAGCGCTGGGAGACAACCCATGTTTTTACTACAGTATTTTTGTTTTGTATTTGTGTCTTGGAAGTTGTTTACTACTGTAGCAACCTCTCCTTATCTTAGTTTTGAGTTTTGTTGTCCCAAGTAAAGTCTTTGATAGAAAAGTAAGTACTAGATTTGGATTACTGCGCAGTTCCAGATTTCTTTGCTGTCACGAATCTGGGTCTATCTCCCTGTAGGTAGCTCAGAAAATTACGCCAATTTACGAGCATGATCCTCGGATATGTACGCAACTTTCATTCAATTTGAGCATTTTCGTTTGAGCAAGTCTGGTGGTCTAATAAAATCCATATTTACGGACTGTTCTGTTTTGACAGATTCTGTCTTTTATTTCGCATTGCCTCTTTTGCTATGTTGGATGAATTTCTTTGATCACTAATGTCCAGTAGCTTTATGCAATGTCCAGAAGTGTTAAGAATGATTGTGTCACCTCTAAACATGTGAATTTTTATTATGCACTAACCCTCTAATGAGTTGTTTCGAGTTTGGTGTGGAGGAAGTTTTCAAGGATCAAGAGAGGAGTATGATGCAATATGATCAAGGAGAGTGAAAGCTCTAAGCTTGGGATGACCCGGTGGTTCACCCCTGCATATTCTAAGAAGACTCAAGCGTCTAAGCTTGGGGATGCCCAAAGCATCCCCTTCTTCATCGACAACATTATCAGGTTCCTCCCCTGAAACTATATTTTTATTCCGTCACATCTTATGTACTTTGCTTGGAGCGTCGGTTTGTTTTTGTTTTTTATTTTGTTTGAATAAAATGGATCCTAGCATTCACTTTATGGGAGAGAGACACGCTCCGCTGTTGCATATGGACAAATATGTCCTTAGGCTCTACTCATAGTATTCATGGCGAAGTTTCATCTTCGTTAAATTGTTATATGGTTGGAATTGGAAAATGCTACATGTAGTAACTCTAAAATGTCTTGGATAATTTGATACTTGGCAATTGTTGTGCTCATGTTTAAGCTCTTGCATCATATACTTTGCACCCATTAATGAAGAAATACTTAGAGCTTGCTAATTTGGTTTGCATATTTGGTTTCTCTAGAGTCTAGATAACATCTAGTATTGAGTTTTGAACAACAAGGAAGACGGTATGGAGTCTTACAATGTTTACCATATGTCTTTTATGTGAGTTTTGCTGTACCGTTCATCCTTGTGTTTGTTTCAAATAACCTTGCTAGCCTAAAACTTGTATCGAGAGGGAATACTTCTCATGCATCCAAAATACTTGAGCCAACCACTATGCCATTCGTGTCCACCATACCTACCTACTACATGGTATTTATCCGCCATTCCAAAGTAAATTGCTTGAGTGCTACCTTTAAAATTCCATCATTCACCTTTGCAATATATAGCTCATGGGACAAATAGCTTAAAAACTATTGTGGTATTGAATATGTACTTATGCACTTTATCTCTTATTAAGTTGCTTGTTGAGCGATAACCATGTTTCGGGGACGCCATCAACTATTCTTTGTTGGATATCATGTGAGTTGCTATGCATGTCCGTCTTGTCCGAAGCAAGAGAGATCTACCACCTTCATGGTTGGAGCATGCATATTGTTAGAGAAGAACTTTGGGCCGCTAACTAAAGCCATGATTCATGGTGGAAGTTTCGGTTTTGGACACATATCCTCAATCTCATATGAGAATAATAATTGTTGCCACATGCTTATGCATTAAAGAGGAGTCCATTATCTGTTGTCCATGTTGTCCCGGTATGGATGTCTAAGTTGAGAATAATCAAAAGCGAGAAATCCAAAATGCGAGCTTTCTCCTTAGACCTTTGTACAGGGCGGCATGGAGGTACCCCATTGTGACACTTGGTCAAAACATGTGCATTGCAAAGATCCGGTAGTCCAAGTTAATTAGGACAAGGTGCGGGCACTATTAGTATACTATGCATGAGACTTGCAACTTGTAAGATATAACTTTCATAACTCATATGCTTTATTACTACCGTTGACAAAATTGTTTCATGTTTTCAAAATAAAAGCTCTAGCACAAATATAGCAATCGATGCTTTCCTCTTTGAAGGACCATTCTCTTTACTTTTATGTTGAGTCAGTTCACCTATTTCTCTCCACCTCAAGAAGCAAACACTTGTGTGAACTGTGCATTGATTCCTACATATTTGCATATTGTACTTGTTATATTACTCTATGTTGACAATATCCATGAGATATACATGTTACAAGTTGAAAGCAACCGCTGAAACTTAATCTTCCTTTGTGTTGCTTCAATATCTTTACTTTGATTTATTGCTTTATGAGTTAACTCTTATGCAAGACTTATTAATACTTGTCTTGAAGTACTATTCATGAAAAGTCTTTGCTATATGATTCACTTGTTTACTCATGTCATTACCATTGTTTTGATCGCTGCATCCACTACATATGTTTACAAATAGTATGATCAAGGTTATGATGGCATATCACTTCAGAAATTATCTTTGTTATCGTTTTACCTGCTCGGGACGAGCGAGAACTAAGCTTGGGGATGCTTGATACGTCTCCGACGTATCAATAATTTCTTATGTTCTATGCCATATTATTGATGATACCTACATGTTTTATGCACACTTTATGTCATATTCGTGCATTTTACGGAACTAACCTATTAACAAGATGCCGAAGTGCCGGTTCCTGTTTTACGCTATTTTTGGTTTCAGAAATCCTAGTAACGAAATATTCTCGGAATTGGACGAAACAAAGACCCGGGGGCCTATTTTTCCACGGAGCTTCCAGAAGACCGAAGAACATACGAAGTGGGGCCACGAGGTGGCGACACCACGTGGCGGCGCGGCCCGGGGGGCCCGCGCCGCCCTATGGTGTGGCCCCCTCGTCCGGCCCCCGACTGCGCCCTTCCGCCTGCTTAAAGCCTCCGTCGCGAAACCCCTGATGCGAAAAACCACGATACGGAAAACCTTACTGAGACGCCGCCGCCGCCGATCCCATCTCGGGGGATTATGGAGATCTCCTCCGGCACCCTGCCGGAGAGGGGATTCATCTCCCGGAGGACTCTACACCGCCATGGTCGCCTCCGGAGTGATGAGTGAGTAGTTCACCCCTGGACTATGGGTCCATAGCGGTAGCTAGATGGTTGTCTTCTCCTCATTGTGCTTCATTGTTGGATCTTGTGAGCTGCCTAACATGATCAAGATCATCTATCCGTAATTCTATATGTTGTGTTTGTCGGGATCCGATGGATAGAGAATACCATGTCATGTTAATTATCAAGTTATTACATATGTGTTGTTTATGATCTTGCATGCTCTCCGTTACTAGTAGAGGCTCTGGCCAAGTTTTTACTTTTAACTCCAAGAGGGAGTACTTATGCTCGATAGTGGGTTCATGCCCGCATTGACACACAGGACGATGACGGAAAGTTCTAAGGTTGTGTTGTCTTGTTGCCACTAGGGATAAAACATTGGCGCTATGTCCGAGGATGTAGTTGTTGATTAAATTACGCACCATACTTAATGCAATTGTCCGTTGTTAGCAACTTAATACTGGAGGGGTTCGGATGATAACTCTGAAGGTGGACTTTTTAGGCATAGATGCGGTTGGATGGCGGTCTATGTACTTTGTCGTAATGCCCAATTAAATCTCACTATACTTATCATGTCATGTATGTGCATTGTTATGCCCTCTCTATTTGTCAATTGCCCGACTGTAATTTGTTCACCCAACATGCTTTTATCTTATGGGAGAGACACCTCTAGTGAGCTGTGGACCCCGGTCCATTCTTTAATACTGAAATACAAATCTGCTGCAATACTTGTTTTTACTATTTTCTCTGCAAACAATCATCTTCCACACAATACGGTTAATCCTTTGTTACAGCAAGCCGGTGAGATTGACAACCTCACTCTGTTTCGTTGGGGCAAAGTACTTTGGTTGTGTTGTGCGGGTTCCACGTTGGCGCCGGAATCTGCGGTGTTGCGCCGCACTACATTCCGCCGCCATCAACCTTCAACGTGCTTCTTGGCTCCTCCTGGTTCGATAAACCTTGGTTTCTTTCTGAGGGAAAACTTGCTGCTGTGCGCATCATACCTTCCTCTTGGGTTGCCCAACGAACGTGTGAAATACACGCCATCAGGATGTCTTGGCGATGGGCGTCGAACCAAGCCCTCGTCTCCTCGTCCATGTTGGCGTCGTTGCTGCCGATCAGGAACGCCAGGTCGGTGTTCCTGTTCTTCGCCGCGGAGGTTTCCTTGAACAAGGCAATCCGGACGCCCTGGTTGGCGAGCATCGCCTTCCACCGCACATCGTGCTTGTCGTCCCTCCCGGCGGCGTGCACCCTCGCGTCGTCCCAGCACTTGTCGAAGGACGCCTGCAACCTGTCGGCTGGATGGTCGGCCTTCTTCTGCTCTTTGAGCTTCTTCTGGCCCAGTTCGGGGCGGCCCGCCGACGCGGCAGGTCTTTGGATCATCGGGGTTGTACTGCTCGCCCTTGTTATTGACGAGATTCTTGCGCACCGCCTTCCACTTGTCGCAGTTCGAGATGCGGGCGAACACGTTGAGGAACTTGAACACCTGGCCGGCACTGTCGTCCGCGTACATGTCCAGGCGCCCGCCGAATCTGCAAAAACAAGCCGGCGATTCAAAGATTTTCGCGAGCCACGGCGATGTACATTCGACGGAGGAGCCATAGCGAGTGAGCATACCTTTGCTTCAAAGTCCTCGCTGCTCACAACATGTTTGTCGATCTCCTCCTGTATGCCGTGCCACTTGCTGCACGCCGCCTGAATGATCCCCCAATGGGTGCCCATTTCCTTGTCGCCACGTTCCATCACCGTCTTGTTGAAGTATGGATCGACGAGTTTGCGCTCATCGAACGCCACCTTGACCCGTTGCCAGTACATGTCGTAGTTCTGATTGGCGCCGGTGATGCCGTTCATAGACACGGTCTTCCAAGCTTTGGCGAGGCACTCCTCTTCTTTGCCCGTCCATTTGATCCGAGGCTCGGCCGGCGGCGAGTTCTTCTTCCTTTTCTTCTTCCCCTTGGACGCCGCCTGCGTGGGTTCAGGCGCTTCCTCTTCGTCGACGTCCTGGTTGACGTAGGTTTGCTCGTCTTCTTTGTTGACGTCTTCGTGGTGACCGTCGTTCTCATCGTGGTGACCGTGGTCGAGGTAGACGCCGTTGCGCGACGTGAAGGCTCCCGTCGCCCTTGCCTCCTCTTGGGTGAAGAAACTCGGGCTCGACGTGGCGGCCACAGAGCCCGCCGTGATCATCTCATGCATCACAGGCTCATTGGGCGGCGGCATCCCGGAGTTGGAGAAGGACAGCGGCCCACGTCGCAGGGCAGGCGAGATGCCCTCGTACATCGCGCCGTCTTACGACGGCGGTGACGGTGTAAACCCGACCATGTCGGCGGCGTAGGTGTCGTGGAACATGGCCGTGGCTAGCGATGCTGGCGAGAGGAAGGAGAGCCGATCATATCTTGGGTCGGCCATGGCCCGGGGAATTGGCCGACGCGTGGCTGGCCGAAGTTGATGGAGATCAGCCTCGCCTGTTCATCCGCCGCCGCTGCCACCCTCTTCGCGTTGCACTTCTTCCCCCTCTCCGCCCTGCCGCGAGTTTCGTTCCTCCGCCGCTCCTGATCCGCCGCCCACTCCGCGTTTGTCATGCCTGGCGGCCTCTGTTTTGGCGCCCGCGGCTTCCTCGCCTTCGGCGCGCAATCGGCAGCGAGCTTCTTCGGCGGTACGGTGGTGGAAGGGGAGGAGCTCAAACTGTGGGGGGAGAATGGCGGTAGCTCCTCCGAAATTCGGCGGGGAAAATGGTTGTATGCGGGGAAAATGGAGGGAAAACAAAATTAATGGAGGGAACTACCAGCTCTATCGCCGACAACGCGGGCCCGCTCGACGTTTTGCGCGCTTTTGTTTCGTCCGGAGTCCCCGATCGGGCCTCGGGAACCCAGGGATGGCCTAGGCTCTCCGGACGGATGAAAGGCCTAATCCGGACGAAAACGAGGGTCCGGGGGCGCGACTGGGCCATATTCGTCTATCCGGATGAAAAAAATGCGTCCTGGGGGCCTCGTCGGGCACACGGCTGGGATGCTCTAACTGCAACAAATGTTTGACTGCACGACAGCCTACTGATCTGCACCACCGGCCGATGACGCCTCCGTCATCGTCCACACCGGCCTGCTGTCGCCATGCTACTCACGCGCACGAAAGCCCACTCTGCACCGCCCGCCGATCAACGCCATTGCTCCGCCAGGCCGCGATGTAAAACCGTCCCGCCATCCGTCAGTCCCAAACGACAACCACTAATGCACCGCCGGGCGCCGCCTGGCAAACACCGCCACTGTTGCGCCCTCCACCGTCGTCATCGGCCACCCGAGGGTGGAACCAGCGCTGCATCCCTACAGCTTTTCATTTCAATTAACAAGTCTGCAAAATCAAAGGTTTGTTTTCGGAAGTGCACATGCTGCCATCTATTTTCTTTCTAACTTTCTATCATACGTTGTCACAGATAGAGGACCTCTAAATAGGAGGGGAATTCATATGCTGCCTTGGCTGCCACTCAACATACAACACTTGGAAGAGCTTAGGGGACCACAGTCCAGCAGCAACAGATAGCCAACCCCCCGGGGTGGGCTAGGATCAGAGCTCCACAGAAGGTGAAATGGCAAGCTTGCAGATTTAGATTTCCATACAGGTTTTTCTGCTTGAACCCTGTTGTCATCCTTCTCTTAATTTGGTTTCCTGCCAGCTTGAACATGATAAAGATGGTAATGTTAAAGTGGTAATTGGTAGAGACTACGGTTCTACCAGGTCTCGAGCGTAGATTATAGGGATGGAAGTGAGGGCGGTGAGGTTGGAGGCGCAGACACCGGTGGCTGGGCGCCATCGCTGCGAGAGGGAGGAGGCGGCGGCTAGGGCAGGGTGCGGCTAGGGTTTGGGGCTCCCGTCTCCTGAGGGAGACGACAACTGTATATGTTTATTGTCTCCTTATAATCGAAGGGGTACATGTGTTTATATAGGAGGACATCTCCTCTAAACCCTAGATAACTTGGGCTAAGCCCCTAATTCGGCCCACTATTGGGCCTCTTCCGTGCATATTAGAGCCCGACCATAACATCTCTCCCTACCTTCTCAAACAGCTCGTCCTCGAGCTGAACATCTGGAAACTGCTGGCGGAAATCGTCGAGCTTCTCCCAAGTCGCCTCCTCCTCCGGTAGCTGGCAGAAGTCGGCCATCCGAAGTAGGAGGAAGGGCCGGGGTCGCCGCAGGAGGGTCCCCGCGGTAGGCCTTCAGTAAGCCGACATGGAAGACGTCGTGGAGGCGAGAACCAGCTGGCAGCTCAAGGCGGTATGCGAGTGTGCCAACACGCTCCAGCACACGAAAGGGCCGGCGTAGCAGGGTCCCAATTTGCGCTTGGAGCGCGGGTCCAGGACTGCGTGGTCCTATGAAGGAGGCGCAGCCACACCCAATCACCCACCGCGAACTCCGCCTCATGATGATGAGCATCATAGTACTTCCTGGCCAGCTGTTGTGCTTGGAGAAGACGCTGGCGCACCAAAGCCAGGATCTCGTCGCGGGTGCGGAGTAAGTCGCCCGCCGTCTCGGACCGAGCCGTGCCAGGCTCATAAGGAAGCATCGGTGGAGGTGGGCGCCCGTAGACCACCTCGAAAGGCGAGGCGTGCAGGGCGGAGTGATATGAGGTGTTGCAGCAGTACTCCGCCCATGCCAACCAGTCCACCCAAGCTCGTGGACGATCATCTGTAACACAGCGCAAATACATGGCGACCACCTTATTGACCACCTCGGATTGGCCATCCATCTGAGGGTGGAACGACGTGCTCATGCGGAGCTTTACGCCCGCCAGCCGAAAGAGATCCCGCCAGATGTGACCCATGAACACAGGATCACGTTCGCTGACGATGGACGAAGGAAACCCGTGGAGGCGGACGATGCCATCGAAGAAGGCCCGGGCCACGGACGCAGCTGTATAGGGGTGACCGAGGGCGATCAAGTGCGCGTACTTGGAGAAGCGGTCAACCACCGTGAGGATGGCGGACTTGCCGCCCACCTTGGGAAGGCCCTCGATGAAGTCCATGGAGATATCAGCTCACACCTGTGAGGGCACATCCAGCGGCTGTAGCATACCCGCTGGTCGCAGTGTCTCCGTCTTGTTCCGCTGGCACGTAACGCATTACCGCACCCAGTCACGGACCAGCGCGCCATCACCGGGGATGAAGAAATCAGCACGGAGGCGATGGAGGGTCTTCTGCACGCTCTCGTGTCTTGCAGAGTGCGCCAGGGACAAAACCTGGTGGCGCAGGTCACTATGGGCGGGCACGAAAATGTGGCGCCCGTGTAGAAGAAGCCCATCTTCCAGGGGCCAGGGCGCACCCAACTCGCCGGCATCAAGGTGCCCGCGGAGCGCCTGTGCGTCCGCGGCAGTAGAAGTCGCCCGGCGAATGTCGTCGATGAAGGCGAAGGACGGCCCGGAGCGGATGCACATGACAATGCCCGCCGTGGCAACGTCTTCCGCGACATCCTCAGTGTCTCGGCGGGACAAGGCGTCGGCGACCGTGTTGAGACGGCATGGGCGGTACTCGACGGTGAAGTCGAAGCCGAAGAGCTTGCTGATCCACTAGTGCTGCGGGACAGTGAAGAGGCGCTGGTCCAGCAAGAACTTGAGACTGTAGTGGTCCGTGCGCACACGGAACGACCAACCCCAAAATGTAAGTTCGCTAGTGGCGCACCGCCTGGACCAGCCCGATAAGCTCGCGCTCGTATGCCGCGAGCTTGTGATGGCGAAGAAGGCCATCGGCCCCTCCCCCTAGTGGAGGACGGCGCTGACGCCGATGCCGGAGGGGTCGCAGTCCACGACGAACGACATGTCGAAGTCCGGCATCTGGAGGACGGGTCCCTTCATGAGCGCCCACTAGAGAGCCGCGAACGCCGTAGTCGCCTCCTCGTCCCAGGAGCCGCGAACCCCCCGAAGGTGGTGGCGGGCGGCTGTAGCACCGTCGGCTATGGCGGCGCCGTCGTGTAGGTCGGCGTGTCGATCCACCATCGGCAGCGGGGACGGTGATGAGGGGAACATGATCTGGGTGATCGGGAGTCCCTGGGGCGCGACAGTGAACGGTGGTGGTGGCGCGAAGGGCGCAGCCGGTGGCGGCGGTGGCGCGTAGGGAGCCTGGAGGATGGTCTGGAGGTTTGAGACCGCTAGGGTGAGGTCGCGGATCGCCGACGACATCTCCACCGGAGAGAGGACGGGGGCCGCGTCGGTCGCCATGGCCGCGGTGCCCGAGGCGGACGGACCCGAGGTGTCCGGTGGCGGCGGCTGCTGCGAGGTGGCGGTGGCCGCGCCGGTGGAGGCGGCGGCGGTGGTGGGGAGGCCTGAAGAACTCATCGAACCAGAGCAATCTGATACCAAATTGGTAGAGACTACGGTTCTACCAGGTCCCGGGCGTAGATTATAGGGATGGAAGTGAGGGCGGTGAGGCTGGAGGCGTAGACGCTGGCGGCTGGGCGTCGTCGCTGCGAGAGGGAGGAGGCGGCGACTAGGGCAGGATGCGGCTAGGGTTTGGGGCTCCCGTCTCCTGAGGGAGACGATAACAGTATATGTTTATTGTCTCCTTATAATCAAAGGAGTACATGTGTTTATATAGGAGGACAGCTCCTCTAAACCCTAGATAACTTGGACTAAGCTCCTAATTCGGTCCACTATTGGGCCTCCTCCGTGCATACTGGAGCCCGACCATAACAGTAATAGTAATGGCGGAGAAGAAATGGTTGGTTAGTACGTTGATGAAGCCCATGTGCAAATCTGTTGTCAGCAAAAAAAAATATCAGAAATTCACTTGTGCTTTGGAATAATCAATGTAACCACCTCTACATCATAACTTCACTACATTTTGTACAAAAATATAAACTATGATAGCAGAATTATGGATGTGATTTTAGTCATCCGATATGCGCTGCTTTGGATCAACAAAAACTAAATAGATGAATGTGTGTATGGTAGAAAGATTTCATACGCCCATGGTGTGTTTCCTTTTTGATAATTACAAGCATTCATTAGATTTTCACTTAGATGTAGATAATATACGACAAGTTATTTTAGGAAGAAAAAAATTGAATTATTTGCTATCCTTTGTAAAATCGATGTAAACTTCTAGATCCAGAGCATGCCCCTTCACAACTATGGACTGGCATATCAACAGTGCCACATCCCATGTAAATAAGAGAGAGAAACGAGCAGCACTCTATTTCATTCCAGAGCCATACACAAAGAGCTGATTACCCATGAAAAATGCCTAGCCTCTCATACTTTAGCAAAGAAGTGGATAAATATTATGCTATGTTCATTTTGCCCATTTGAGATAGTTCAGTCTAACATCTTGACATCGCAGCTGAAAAAAGCATCTTGAACACACCATTGATCATCCAATTAGCAAATAATTTCAAATTTTCATTTATAATCTTCATGACTATCAAAAGGAAGCAGAGCATTGAAGTCAATTTGCTCTGATTTGCTTCAAAAGTAGACAACTATATGAAAAGTATAAGAACTTACAGTGCACTTGGACGTACTTCAGAACTAAATAACAACTGATTCTGCACTTGGACTTAATTACAACATCTTGGTGACTGACGTGAAGAACTGCCTATTGCGATAAAAGGGATGAAATCTCGGCTTCCATGTTCAGTAAAATTATTATTATTGTATATGGATTTGCTAAATCATATCTCGATTATGTGTATCTAATTGAGCATATTCTGATTGATTTTCTGTTGTGATGAAAATGGATGGTATTTCACGAATTTGTACCAAAGGCGGGTAAGAGCATCAGCCGGAGCTGTAATTTCTTATGTCTTTCACAGGTGGGATATATATCTTTGCAAAAAAAAACTTGATTTTGTGCGGATTTTTTTTTTGTTAATTCACTGACTAAAAGGTTTCTGCTTGACAAGAGCACAACATGCAACCAATAAATTTGTGCTTGACAAGAGTTTTGACTGATTTACTTACTTCTTTCTCCCGGCTGGGGTATAGGGACATGGTAAAGGAAAGCAGCAGCAGCATCTGCACCACGAGTCCACACATTATTCCGAAGTCCGAACCACGATCCCTGAACTCTTGAGTGCAGAAATAAATCTCGAGCCAATTCATCGATGATCAAACACCGCAAGAGAAGCCTTCGTTCCAACACAGCTGACGAACCTGAAAATCCAACATCTGCTGACAAAGAAGGTACATCAATTTGCATATGCTCATGACTCCAAACTCAATGCTTGTTGTACCAAACTTGTCAAGTGGCTGTGTGCACATCCTACCTTTGTTATGCCTACCGAAGGGAGAGTGAGGCTATGGCTTGATAATAATAATATGCTAAAGCCTAAATGATCGTGTACCAGATGAATACATACAGTAGCAACAATAAAAGATACTAAGAACAGACATTGTTATAGCAAGATAATCGACGCTCGTTGTAGAGCTTTTTTCTGGGCTGCTGAAGAAACATGTACGGGATCTCAATGCCTCGTAGCGTGGGATAATTTATGTGTTCCGACTACACGAGGGGGTCTTGGCGCAAAAAAATTAAATGACCAGAATGTTTGCCTTCTTTTGAAATTTTGTTTCAAATTCTTGCATTCACATGATCTACCTTGGAAACAATGGATTCTCACCCAGTCACCAAATCCATACACTGCCTCAAACCCCTCCTACCTTAGCAAAATTATTTCCAAAAACCTGGACACACTCCTACAGATAACCTCTTGCATTGTACACAATGGTAAATCGGTACTTTTTTGGCATGACAAATGGCTCCTACCAGAATCCCTAGCCACAGCCTACTCGGCCCTATACTCCCACCATACACAAACCCATGCATTGGTATGTGACATTATGCAAAATGATATTTCTGCTGGCCTTCGGTGTAGACTAACCAATGCAGCGTCCCAGCAACTTGCTTCTCTCTCTAATCTGTTGCAGGATGTACACCTCACTGATGATCAGGACACCAGAACGATGCTAGATGGATCGCCATTCTCAACCAAAGCAGCCTACAAGCAACTACAAACCCAGCTCCAAGACCCCGACGCCTCACACATTTGGGCCTCCAACGTGCCAAAAAAGATCAAGGTGTTTGGATGGCTGCTTCACCTTGACAGGATCAATACAAGGGCGAACCTGCTGCACAAAAACATCATCACTTCGCAACAATGCCCGAGATGCCAAGCACCTGTCGAGGATCGCTCACACCTGTTCTTCTACTGCCCAGCTTCCGCAGCGATATGGAGGCGGCTGTCCATAGCACCATACACTCGCACCTTCTCAGATATTTGGTCCACGCCGCTACCTCGCCAACTCCCCTCGGCGATATGGAGCTCCGTCGCCCTTACTATTCTATGGAAGATTTGGGATGCAAGAAACGCCAAAGTATTCCGAGCAGTTGATCAACCAGTAGAGGTGACACTTAGGAACATTATCTCGGACTTCACAATCTGGTCTCACCGCTTTAAGAAAGCGGAAATGAAGGTACACGCCGACCTGTGGCGTGGCTACCTCTCCCTCTGTAACCGATAAAACATTTCTTGATGCAATATATTCAGGTGGGGATCCTCTCCCCCCCGGTGAAAGCTTCAAAAAAAAATAGTTTCCAAGTGGAGTATCATCTATATTTACCTGAAACAACACATTGCAGGTCATGGAGAGCAAATGCCATGCCCAAAATTGGTATCATACTGGAAATGCATTCCAGGACTTCCACTAGATTTCATGAATTCAGCAATACCATACACCTATTAAACAGTTGAAATGCAGGAAACAAGTTAAGCATTGCAGACTTTTATTTTCATACTTTGATACTTGAGTATTAAGTAAATGGCGAAGAAACCTAAGTGGGGTATTAAAAAAAGAGCACGATGGAAGAATGATCCCTGCAAAAAATAGCAATTACCAAAGATCAGTTTAGTGGTTCTTGTGAGGACCTGGAATGACCACAAAACACTACAGAGCGAGCACAATTAGTAGTACCAATTACATATTAGCCAATACTATTTCATTGAGATGGCAAAGCATCCATGTGAAAGCTTACAGTGCACGACACCAACCTACTTACAATTGGGAGAAGGCATATGAACTGCATAGACTGAACGATGGTGTTATCGCCTAATACTGGGGATTTCAAGTAGTGTGGAGATGAGAGGGAACTGACGAACCTAGGATGGGGACGATCTGTCGGACAGGATTCTCCGGCTGCGCTCTATTCTTTGCATTCCTGCTGTACTATGGGGTACCATGGAGCACTACCACAATTCAAGTAGCTTGGCGCTTGTAGGACAAGTTCAGCGTCAGATCGAGCTCCTGGTCAAAGGCACATGTCCACCTGATACTTCTGGTCTAGCAAGACACGGCTTGCCGGAGCTGGACGAGATGGGCGCTGCAGTAGCAGCCACCACCGTTAGAGCATGTCTAACAGGCTCCTTATAACTCGTCCACCCCGTAAAATTCCGGCGAGATACGGGGCAGGCGCGGTTTGGACCGTCTAGCAGGCCCCCCGAATACGGGCTCCAGGAAATCGGACCCGCCGCCCCCTACTTATACTGGGCGCAGGTGCGAGTGAGGGGTTAACCCCTCACTCGCAACCCTAGCTCCGCCGTGCGCCGCCGCCTCCTCCATCCTGCTCCGGCGAGAAATTACTCGCTCCCCCGCGCCGCATTCCACCCCATCTTCCGCATGGACTCCCGCCGCCGCAGTACCGCGTCGCCGGCGAGCGGATCGAAGCGATCCCGCTCGCCGGACAACGTGGAGGATGCCTGGCGGCTTCAATGCAAAAGGTCCGCCGTCGGGAGACGCCGCGCGGCCTGCAAGTACGACGGCGGTGCGTTCGTCCCGTCGAAGCTCCGTGACTTCACGCGGGGCGGCCGCTGGTACCACGAGGACCCGCCGCTCAAACCGATGAGCGGCCCCAAGTTCGAGGCGTGGCGCGCCGAGTGGGAGCGCCAACGCCGGGTGGCCGAGGCATGGAGGGCGACCATCGGGAGCACCAGCGGCGGAGGTGCTCCTGTCGCCGGCGAGGAGGAGGAGGAAGACGAGGACCAGGACCCCGCCTTCTTGAAGGCGATTGAAGAGTCGCTCAAGGACGCCGAAGAGAGGAAGAGGGCGGCGGCCATCGCCGCCGTGAAGGAGGCGGAGGCGGAGGCCGACGGGTTCATCATGGACCTCTCCGACTAGAAGTCGCGATCCATGATCGCGCATTTTGTATGTAGGTATGTCGATTCCTATGTATGATCGACAAACTATGAATGAACTAGTTTCCCGGGGTTTTAAATTTACAAATATACGGGGTCAAATACGGGGTCTGCTAGACGAAGCGGTGTATCTACGCGCATATTTTTTATACGGGGCGAAAAAGCGGCGAAATACGGGAGAGAAATATAAGGAGCCTGCTCTTACATCGCGTGTGGAATGGGGACTGAGATGTGGCGACTAGGTAGTTGTCGATCTGGGTTGAGTTGTCGATCAAGCTAGGTTAGAATTGAGGATTTGTGGCCTCCTCGGCTAAATTGGCAAGTGGGCTGCCGCTATTTCTATATATTTTATAGCAACGCAACAACGTTACAATAAATAGCGAGCTTAGCATTGCTAGTAGCGAAATTAGTGTTGTAGCTAGCAAATTGTGCCTAACGTAGCATTCAGCTAAAATGCAGAAATAGCAGGTTACATTTTTGTTGCTGCAAGACATGAAACTGAGAACACTAACATCAAAGTTTGCTGATCAACTTACTCGGATTCACTTGCTCACTTATTCAGTTTTTCGGTCCGAGGAGCTGAGGGCATCTCCAACCGAGCGATCCAAACGGGCGCGCTGGGCCGTCCGTTTTGGGCCGTTTGCGAGGCCGCCCGGACACGCGGGCAGCGCCCCGCGTCCGCGTGTCCGTTTGGGTCGCACGCGGCGCCCAACGCGGCGACCCAAAGAGACGCCACGTGGTTCGTCTTCGTTGCGCGGCGCTGCGCCATGGCAGGCCTCGACGGGACAGCCATGGTGGGCGGTGGAACGCGCGGGAAAGATCCCGCGCGCACCAAGGTTCCCGCGCGCGAACGCCATTGGCGCGCGCTCGCGCCCAAGTTTCCCGCCGGACCGCCGGCTATAAAAGACGGCGGCGGTCTCACACGAACCGCATCACCGTTCTCTCCCCTCCACCTTCTCCGGCGCCATGCCGCGCACCCCTGCAGGCCACATGGGCCAAGCTCTCCCTCGCCGCCCGAGCCGGGTTCCCGCGGACGGAGGAGGAGGAGCGCGCGGACTCGCGGTGGGTCGCCCGACGACGCAGGCGCTCCGCGTCGCCGCCAGGCGGCGGCAAAGAAGGCCGGTGACGCGGAGATGGGGGAGGCGGCCGCGGAGGGCTGGCACGAGACCGCGGACGGGCTGGTACGAGGCCGCGGAGGAGAGGGCGGCCGCCGCGGAGGAGCCCGTCGCCGAGGAGGACCTCGCGCCGGCGAACATCAACGCCGCCATCGAGGAGCGTCTCGCCGACCTCACGCGCGTGACGAAGGAGCACGAGGGCATCCGGCGGGCCGGCCGCCGCCGCCAGGCGACCTCCTCGGCCGGAAGAACGAGTTGCTCGCTATGCGAGCAGCCCGTCACCTCATCCGGATGCCGTCGCCCGAGCGGCGCGCCGGGAGGATGCTCGAGTCGGCGGAGCGCGGCCGGCAAGAGCGCATGCGCCGGCGGCGGGAGAACCACGAGGCCCAGGCCCCCGCCCGCGTCCGCTCGGAGGCGCGCACCGCTATGGAACGCGCCGCTGCGGGGAGGTGGAGCTATGCGGGAAGCGGATGATTCCGCCGCAGGAGGCGGAGCGCGAGCGCGCCCGAGGTGCGCGGACGGAAAGGAGGAGGATGATGGCCTCCGCCCAAGCTGCCGCCGCCCGCGCCGCTGCCGACGCTCGCGCCGCCGCCGACGCGCCACCCAGCCCGTAAGCTGGAGTGGAATCCTCACGCGTACAGGCCGCCCGCGTCGAGTGAAATCCACGGCCCCGACGGCGAGCCGGCGAGGTGTCGCCGGCGAGCAGCCGGCCCCGTACGTATTTAGGATAGAAGTAGTAGCTAAAAAAAATGTAATGAGTTCTTTTTAATGAAAAAGATTGTTTATGTCTATGACACGCGGGCCAGGGGCAGACAAGGGGCGGACGCGAGCGACCAGCCTTTCGCGTCCGCGGCCACGCAAACCCGGCCAAGATTTGGGCCGGGTTTGCGTCGATCCGGACGCCGCGGGCATCCGTTTTAGGGATGGGTCCGCGCGCTGGACCGGGTTTTTGTCCGGCTGGACCCATCCGGATGCGCGGGCGCGGGATGGGTCGCCCGGTTGGAGATGCCCTGACAGAGTACAAGTCATATAGTGATTCCAGAGCAAGCATCCATCCACACCAACGTCCCAGGTCTCCCTAGCGCGGACCTAATGGTCCACCTAGCATACCAATTGGAGCAGCTGGCGATCAAAGTTGTAGCGTACGGATTTATGCTTGACCACCTGGATGCCGTCCTCAGCTGTGTCGCTACGCTTCAGCTCCACGCCCGTGAACACAGCAAAATTCTCCTGAGTGAAGTGGTACTCATCGTCGGAGACGACCTCAAATTGCCTGGCGATGCAGAACCTGCGGGCATCAACACGCACAAGGTCAGACGCCAGTAGCACCCAGTTCTCCGGGTATGTAGCCATGTCCTCTTGCCAAACGCGGCACAGAGTGGGCGCCGCCCCATCCGTTGCCGCCGCCCAGAGGTCCGAAGCGCAGAGGAACTGGTTTTCTCTTCCACGGGAGAAGCCGAGCCAACGGCCGAGCTCAGGGACGTACTGAGCGTCGCCACGGAACGGGAGCTCCCAGCTGCCGACTTTGCTCCACTGACGGCTGCCGGTGTCAAAGGAGTAGGTGCCAATTCCGCCCCTGGCGGACACCCAGATGCTGTCCCCAACCACGGCGGAGGAGTCTATGCTGGTGTCGCCGCTACGCTCGTACCCGGAGGCCTCCACGTAGGGTGGCGGCGGAAGCGAGTGCCAGTACCGGCCTGGAAGACCATAGACGACATCGGCCGGAGGTTCACCGTGGATGAGGGCTTGAAAGCAGGATCGGTCGGGCTGAAACCGATCAGGCTCGTAAGGGCACCTGTTGATGAGGTACAGGTCGTCGCCGAGGGTGATGGCGACGGAGTTAACCCACAACCAGCGGCTGGGCATGGTGGAGAGCCTCTTCTGGCGGATGTTATGTACCAGGACGATGCCATCATGGTCCGCGGTGACGATCTTCTCCCTGGCGCTGCCAAAGGGAATGAACATAAAGCTCCCACCGTACTCCTTTGCTTTGGAAAGACTGAGTGTCCATACAGGTTTAGGTAGCTTGGCTTCTACCGGCGGGCTTCCCTTGTGTTTCCTTGGGTGGAAGAGGCTCGACGATCTGATGCAGTGCATCGTGAAGGAGCCGCTGTTCCAGGTGCCCTGCACCAGATTAATGAACTGCCGTTTCATCGTCAATCCCGCGCCCTTGGTCTCTCCTCGCGGCTGGTTTCGGCACCCTGATTCCCTGCGGCTGTCAGAAGATCAAGATGGAATGGAAGTAACAGCCGCCGGGATCCAAATTACTGACGCTTCTCCGGCTTAATACTCCCGGCGGACATTGATGATCGCTACCCTCTGAGCAGACCAAAGTGCGGTCGATCTGTATGGTCGAACCGCCCGGCGATGATTGCTGGAGCTCGCAGCATGAACTTCTGTGAAAATTCGCTTGAGGAAGTACGAGAGGTGCTGTGGCGGCGGCGGCGGCGGCGGCGGCGCAGCGACTAGATCGATCTCTTTTCCTATCAAACCCTAGATCGTTTAGATGATGCAGGGCTACGAACTGAAAGCCTGATCGTTACGCGCAAGACGGCAAGAGCCATTTCGTATTTTGACGATTTTTTATTTGTTTAGACGACGTATTTTCACGAAATCTATCGGGAGTTGAACCCTCTTGCGTCAATCATAAATGGACTGGGCTTGCTTTGCTACAAAATTCCAGTTGGGCTTGCCAATCAGATTGAGCTTCCATAATCTGCTCCTTGCTACTATGGATTAACAGACCACAATCTAGAAGAGTGGTTGGGCCATCTCTGCCGAAGAGCAAAAGGCCTAAACTGATGAGCGCAGAGAGGCCTACGGCAACGGCTGGATTATATACTCTCGTGCTGGCAACGTCATGAGAAGTTGAGAACACACCTCTCAGGTTGTATGAAGCTTAATGTTGATGGTGATGTCGCTAAAACAATCAAGGAAAAAAATAGCGCGCTATAAAAAAATAGCGTGGGTCTAAAAATACGCTATTAGCATGTTATAGCGTGCTATTAACGCGAATAACGCGCTATAGCGGCAAAATAGCGTAGCATCGGCTCTTCAGATATGCTATAGCGTGCTATTAGCGTTGCAATAGCGCGCTATTTTTTTCCATGAAAACAATGAGGAGAGGTGTAATATGCAGAGATGACCAAGGTGGATTGATGGTGCTACTCCTACCGACCCAGAAATACTTGAAGCATTTGCTTCTAGAGAAGCTCTAGAACTAGCGACGGATCTAAATATTCAAGCATTGAAAATAGCTTCAGATTGTCCGAGCTAGGGAGGGAGGCATTGCATGATACTCTACGCGATATTGCGCAGCGCCGAAACCACATTCGAGAGAACATCAACGATCACGAGCGCCGACAAGCAAATGGGGAAGCACATTCAATATCTCACTACAGGAATGGCGCGCTGCGTCGACGGCCTTCTCATACGCCGATGACCAAAAGTCGGGGACGTCGGCGTATGGGTCTCCAGGCCAGCCCACCAGCAGGACCGTCGGCATATCGATGCCCTCAGCGTAGGAAATGCTACACCGATGGCTACCCGCGGCACATCGCGGGTTGTCGAAGTAGGCCTATGCGTAGGCCCACCAAACTTAGGCCGTGACGGTGCTGTCACGGCGTCAAGGCTACGCCGACGGCCACCCTCAGCATAGCGTTCTCCTCTACGCCGACGGTCACCCTCGACATAGCGTTTGAAATTTTCCCCTCCACGCACACCCCCCCCTCCCATCGCCTTTTTAACTTTCAACTGAATGATAGAAAATGAAAAAATTCAAAAAATAAAATCCTTCGAGATGGCCATGTGTTATGGCATATAGTTGCAAGAGAATTTAACAAAAATGAATTTCGATCTTTTTTGCCAAATTGCGTCATGTATCGGTAAAACGATATTTCTGGTTGCATATGATGTCGAAAAAAATGTATAATATATCAAAATGATTGTAAGAAAAGGTTTTACATCCGAATTCGCCGGGATTTACCCGGTTAGCCATTTTTTAGATTCTCAAATTTCCAAATGAAAATATGAAAGAAGGAAGATTTTAGTTTTTTTCCAGAAATTCAGTATTTTTTATTTTTATTTTAAAAAGTTAATAATTGCATCCTCGGTGGAGATTATTCTTACTAAAACAATTGATGTTTATTTAAATAATTATGTAAAATTTAAAATAATAAAAAGTTGTGATATCACAATCTATGGGTTAATACGATTGATATGGTAGTATAATATTTCGTGAAGAAGATGAAAGCTCAACCTGAAGGAACCAAGTTGTTAAGCGTGCTAGGGGTGAAGTACTGTGAGGATGGGTGATCCGGTGGGAAGTTTAACTACGAGCACTAGACCCAATCGATTCAGAAATTCATTTTAGCTCGCTGAGAATTTAGCTGAGATTTTTTTTATTTAGCTTACTGCGTGCCCAGGCTTCAGGGTCCGCCTCTGGATGTAGGACGCCGTGTTTGGCTCATTGGTACCCCTATGAACATTATCATTTTTTTTTTCATTATCATTCAATATAAAGCTCCTGCTGTTCTTAAAAAAAGGGGGGAACGTCAGCCATAGTACGAACTGGAAAAAACCTCCCCGCTAACTGGAATCAGAAACTGTTAACAGTCGCACCTATAGATCGATGATGATTCTGCCGTGACAGAGCGAGACACGTCACGCAGGAATCGGATGGTTCCACTCTACGATCCTGGATTATGCAATAGGGAGGCACGACTAAGCACATGCTTCCAGTCCTCTTCACCTACGCGCGCTAACTGCAGGCACACAGTTATCAGCAGTCGCCGACTGTAGGGAATCTGGGTTGGCGCCGTTCTGCACTGTCCAGCCCAAGACAAAACCGCAGATCGTCGCGGTCAATGTCAATCCGTATCGCTGTCGAGCCCGGCCGGCCTGTCCATGCATGCTATGCGTATTTGAGCATCTTGATTTATGTCACCATGGTTGCTGGTTTGTTGGTATTTTTGTACTTGCCGATGATTAGATGGTTGGTCGATCACTCGTACACTCGGGGGTGGAGCAAGTGAGCCTGGTGTGATGGTACAAATATCAATATTTTGTGCATCCTACTCGCTATCACTTACTCCATCCCTGGATGTTAATATTTGTTTCGACCAACAAAGTATGAGACATTCCATTTAGTTCATACTAGCTACTTCTTAATTGCATTGGCCTTTCTTCCATTTTAGTGCCGATGATTAAATTGTTTGGTCACTTGTACACTCTGGGGTGGTGCCAGTGAGCCTGGTGCGATGGCACAAATATCAATCTCTTGTGCATCCTACCTGGCCTCACTGATCCCATCCCGGAATGTTAATATTTCTTTCGACCAACAAAGTATGAGGCATATGATATCTAGTTGAGATACCACTTGGCTCTTTCTTCCATTTTAGTGCCGATGATTAGAATGTTTGGTCACCTATACGCCGCAATATACTTTGTAGACGGACCCCCTTTCCCCGGCCGTCGTTCCGTGAACGAGTCCTTGACGAGACAACAACGCCGACCTGCCTCTCCGGCGCAGAACCACGCCAATCCCAGCCGCCTCCCTTGTGGCCGCGTCTCCTGCGCTCTGCGCTTTTCTCCATGGCCGGACTACGATTGGACACACCGAGAGAATAATGATAATAGCCATCACCACTATCGCCAGACTCCACAGGTGTAGAGTACTTTGCAGCATATGCCACTTTTCTTCTCTCGCCGTCCAGTACGTGAACGAGTCCTTAATGCAAAGACGGTGCCGGCCTCCCTAGCATCATGCCGACCCTGTTGCCGCGCTTCGAGGCCGTGTCTCACGCGCCCTGCACTCTTCGCCTTCTTGCCCGGTGAACGAATAGACTAATCGTTGGAATAAGGAAGCCGATGATGGCCGATCGCAATCTAATCTTGCGACCGGCCGTCATCGGTTTCTTTATTCCAACGATCGATCTATTGGTTCACCGGCAAGAAGGCGAACAGCGGCAGGCGCGGGACACACGGCCTGAAGCGCGGCAACACGGGCCGGCATAATGTTGGGCAGGCCGGCACGGTCTTTACATCAAGGACTCGTTCACTGGACGGCGAGGGAAGAAAAATGGCATCTGCTGCAAACTGCTATGCACCTGTGGTGATGGCGATTATCATTATTCCCCCGGTGAGTCCAATCGTGGTCCGGCCATGGAGAAAAGCGCAGGAGACGCGGCCACAAGGGAGGCGGCTGGGACTGCCGTGGTTCTGCGCCGGAGAGGCAGATCGGCGTTGTTGTGTCGTCAAGGACCCGTTCACGGAACGGCGGCCGGGGAAAGGTGGCCCTTCTGCAAAGTATACTGCGGTGTATACTGCAACTATGGCTTCTGACCATAGTATTTGTGTTGACCAACAATGTATGAGACACTTATTCCATTTTGTCATTCCATTTGCTTTGAGATTTTCAAAATGCCGATGATTAAAATGTTTGGTCACCGTACACTTGGGGGTGTCGTAAGTGAGCCTGGTAAGATAGCACAAATATCAATCTCTTGTGCATCGGACTTGGTCTCACTTACGCCATCCCTGAATGTTAATATTTGTGTTGACCAACAATGTATGAGGCATTTATTCCATTTCTCTTGTGCATCGGACTTGTTGGTCTCACTTTCTTCCATTTTCATCATAGTAGGAACTGGATGAAGACCCCGATGCAAGCGAGCCTGGTGGGTAGAGATGAGGGAGCAAAGGAGGAACCGGATGAAGACTACATTGTATCTCGAAATTGTGAATTTTGTATGAATTAAGAGTTGTATGCAAAACATTTGACACTTGCCACTATATATGTATCTCGATTGGGCTCTAATTACTGTGATGATGATGTATAATGTTGCTATGTTATATGTGTCCATATTATATCTGTCTATCTTTCTATATTATACCTGTATACTGTGTACAAAACCTGTATAAAACCTGTATAATACACCAGGGAGCACAAAATCGAGTATACCTGTACATTGTTCTGTGGCGCACCAAAATAGAATTCAGTGGCGCACCTATTTCTGTGGCGCAGCTGGACCGTATGCGCCACAGAACACCTTAATTCTGTGGCGCATGGTACGGTGCGCCACAGAAACCCTATTTTTGTGGCGAAGTTTCTGTGGCGCACCGCCCGTGCGCCACAGAATCATGTTTTCGTGCGCCACTGATGAAGTTTTTCCTACTAGTGATCAAAATGAAAAATAGAGTATTTTAATGTAAAAATAAGTTTGGGGGCCACGTTTAGGGGACGCGGCTGGTAAGCGACGTTCCTAAACGTGGCACGAAAAAAAATGTCCTCCAAACGCTCGATTCGGTGGCGTTTGGGAGATGCGACTAATGCTATTACGTTTTCCCCCAGGCCAAGAGCTAGCTTCTTTTCCGTGAGCGCGGTGTAAAATTTAGCAGCTGCTGCCTTGGCTCGCATCAGTTTCCCTTCTCCAGTACTCGATGTGAGAGCATCTCCAGTCCCCCGGGCCAACAATCCGAATGGAAATTGGTCCGGATTAGATCTATTTTTGGCATGAGGAGCAACAATTTTCCAGTCGTCCCAGAGAATTTACGCGGGCCAGAGCCCGGAATCTTCATTGACACGCGGGCTAGAGCGCTGAATTTGCTTCATCCGGAGTCCCCGGCAGCATCCCGGGAAACCGATGATGGCCTGGAGAATCCTGACGGATTTAGGCCTTAATCCGGACGAAAACGAGAAGCTGAGGGCATAAGAGCATCTCCACTCGTCCCCCCGAACAGGCCCCCGGCGAGCGTTTTTTCCATCCGGACGGCGTAATTCGGCCCAGTCGCGCCCCCGGTTCCTCGTTTTCGTCCGGATTTGGGCCTAAATCCATCCGGCGATCCCACGACATCCCCGGCCCCCGGGAGCGCTCGGGGACTCCGGACGAGTGAAAAGCGGGCGTGGACCCAACTTGTCGGCGACAATGGCCTCCGATCTACGGCAAAACCCTCGTCTTCCCGATCTACGGCAAAACCCTCGTCTTCCCGATCTACGGCAATGCCCTCGTCGAACGAAAGCTTTGAACTCTCAAGTGGTGCAACATAGATAGATTATATATATATTTCGAATATAATTCGAATAAACATAGAAATTACATATAAAAACTTTAAAACTAAACTACTTCTTCTTCTTCTTAGAAGGCCCCGCCTCATCGTCGTCGCGGCGACGCTTCCGGCTCGTCACCTCCTCGTCGGAGGAAGTTGAGTCCTCCTCGTCGTCGTCCTCATCGACCTCTTCGTCCTCCTCCTCCTCGCTCCTCCTCCTCGCTCCCGCTCCTCCTCCTCTTCCTCGGCCTCTTCCTCGGCCTCGCTCCACGGCCTCTTCGTCCTCCTCCTCGTCGTCAAACTCGTCCTCGCCGGCCGGCGGGGGGAATCGTCGCCGCTGGACGATGCAGCTGGATCCCACCAATGGCGCCATCCAGGCGGCTTCCCCTCGCTGTCGGTGTCCGATGGCCAAGAGATATCGCTCATGGTTGACGGAGGATGGTGACGAGAGAACAGATGAATGGCTCGGCCCGTCGAAAACCGTTTATGTAGGTCTCTCGACGAAAGAGAGCGCCGGTTGCTCTTCCGCGGAGTTCGTGCTCCATTACGGCGGTTCTCGCATCGAGGCCACTTCGACCGTTCCCGACGAGTCGTTTCGGCTCTCCGATCCACTTCGCGACGGTTCAATGCGGCGAGGGAACTCCGACGATTGCCCTTCCCGGTGACCTGCACCGTCGCTATGCACGCGGTGGGTGCGCGTCCATGGGCTCGCGGCTGGAAAAATAGGCCTCCCCAGGCCAAAAACTACATCCATCCGGCGCTAAATTTCGCCGGATTTGGGCGTGGGGAGCCCAAACGAGTGGGGATGCTCTAACTGAACCATTTTCGTCCGTCCGGATGAAAAAAAAGAGGCCTTGGTGGCCTTCCGGGGCATGGCTTGAGATGCTCTGAGGTCTACGACGACGAGAAGAAGTGCAGTGCACTACAAAATACATCCGGAAAGCAATGTCAGCTTCGTCAGGCAAATGGCCGCACAATTTGCATTGCCCTTTTTACCGTGGTACGTGCGCGGCGCATGCACGGCCAGCCGAGCCGACTCGGAGCGACTGATGGACGCAATACTATTCACCGGTCAGAGGGAGTGGCAGTGGCGAGGGAAACATCCTATCCATGCAGCCAAGTGGAGGGAGGCGGACGAGGCCACATGCAGAACCAGAACAGCCGTACATACGTGCTCCGGTCCGAAGCTGCAATCGCCCGTCGCCGGCTGCGTGGGAGGCTGCAGTTTGGATCAACAGTAAAGCCCGAAGCATGATTTAAGCTAGCGTCGGTCAGCTCCTGTTTCGGCGCTCTGCTTGTACACGCATGCCTGTTGACTTTTGGAAGCGCATGCAACCGACCGGAGACACGGCCGCTCGAGCCGGGACAAACTAAGCTGGAGCGATGCGTGTATGCGGCGGTCCTGCAAATGACGCACGGCGATTTGGCAGCTATACGCGAGCACGTAGACTAATCGGCGCGATCGAGCTGTACATGGGGTGCAGGCGTCAGGCGACAATGCTGTGCTCGAACGGCGTCCCTATCTTGCTCCCGGCAACCTCCGAACCGTCATCACCGAATTCAGTTGGATCGACTCTGAATCCTCCATTTTCGACGTCGGCAGACCGCATCGTTATCCCCGGCCGGCGATACCCCTGCCAAATACGCGGCAATCATGCGTGCGCTGCCCTGGGTCCCTGCTACTGTTACGTTCCTATGCATCCCCCGGCAGCGTTTTGCCAGCGGGTCGGCAACCGCAGGGCCTTCCTGAACTGGCCTCGGAGGAGCGCCTCGCTTCGGCGTGCTGACAAGGCTAGGGCTTCTCGTACCCGTTTCTGGGGTATCATCCCATGTTTCCCGCCACGCAAAACCAGAAGCTTTCCACTGTGATCCTCCGTCCGCGCCTTGGGTCCCCGTGTCTCCAGGTATCAAAGATTCGTCAAGGGTAACTTCGCACGAGCACACTAGGTGAAAAACGGGGCATTAGCACCGGCTGCTAAGGGTTTTTTACCGGTTGCCTAACCGGTGCTAAATATTCGGTGCTAAAGGTCCCACCCCTTTAGCACCGGTTCAGTTAGGAACCGGTGCGATGGCTACCACCCGTCCGAGCTAAAGGGCCTGCCGCGGTAGGAAAACGCGCCAAAATGCTGCAGCCGAAGAACACCGCTATCGGTGCCTTTTTTATATCCAATTTTTTTCAAATTATTTTTCAATCCCTTTTTTCAGAATTTCTAATATTTTAATTAATTGACAAGTTTAGTCTCTAACTGCACTTATCTCTAGTCAAATTACTTACTCGTGGTCAAAGTTCCCGCTCGATCACCCATCCTCCCACTACTCCAGCACTAGCACGATTAACTTTCGAGTTCCCTCCCGTCCCGCTTCCAAGTGCTTCGCGCGCATGTATGTGATACTAGTATCATATCAATCATTTTAACATGTTGGTCGATGTCATATTTCTTTATTGTTTGAATTTCAAATAATTATTTTAATAAACAAAAGTAATGATGTAATAATAATTTTGAATAAATAATAAACATTAAATTTTTTTAATTTGTATTATTTTTAACTTATTTAATATTTTTTGCCAAACCTTAAACTTGAAAATTTGAAAATATAAAATTCTGCTAAGGGTAATAGTAATCTTTATGTAATTATTAATTTAAATTCTTAAAAATAAAAAATAAAAAATCCTAAATTTCTAGTAAAAACTAAAATCTTCCTGTTTTTATATTTTTATTTGGAATTTTGAGAATCTAAAAATTGTCTAACCGGTTAATTCTCGGTGAATTCGGATATAACTTTTTGCCACGCTCATTTTGATATATTATACGCTTTTTTTCTGACGTCGTATGCAAAAGTTAATGCCATTTTACCTTTTTCTAAAAAATTTATGCAAAAAAGTTAAAATTCAAAATTTGTTAATTTTCTCTAATAGTAGGTTGTGTAACATACAGGAATCTCAAAAGATTTTATTTTTTAAATTTTCTATCATTTTTTTTTGTATTTTACAGAGTTAAAAAATGCGATCCATAGGGAGGGGGTGTGTTTGGAGATGCGTGGGGAGCAGAAAAACCTTTAGCACCGGTTCGTGTCACGAACCGGTGCTAAAACTCTGGCCTCTCAAGCCAATGCTAATACAACTTTTAGTCTGGATTCGTAGCATAACTGGTGCTAATGCTCTTTAGAGCCAAAAATCAATGCCTCTTTTTCTAGTAGTGACAATCGAGGTGGAATTCACCTCCGAGCCTGATCTGGTATTTGTTTGCCGAGCTCAACACTGCAACTAGTTGTTCAGAAAAAAAAAACACTGCAACTCAGCTGCAGGGCTACTGCATTTGTTTTTTCCACGGATAGTTAAACGATCAATTCATATATCTTCCAACAAATCGACAATCGAGGCAGCAGCTCGTAAGGTAGGACGAGCAAGATTGATGCATGCACACAAATACCCACTATTAACATGTACTATGTTAGTAGAATTGATAACGATCTTCACCGAATGCTTGCCGGTAGGGATAGGAAACTCTTTCTTACTAGGTCAACAAAACAATACAAATACTATTTCTTACTATGTTAAATTTTATTATTTTTAGGCTGGCCTTCAAGTTCGTGGTCACCCCATAAATATTTTTTCATGCAAATCATAGACAAAAGCATTAAAGATTTGGAATCTAAATAAAGTGGCCCATGAGAAATATACTTGAAATGGCATTGAAAGCCATGTATAGTTAGATATAGTGGACTCACTAGAATATAACTTAGCTCTAGGTAGTTCGATGCACAAACAGTAATTCATGTTTAGTATGTGAAAGCCTAGCAATAGCGAGAAGTTTGACCACAGTAGGAAGAACCATGCAAAAATGCCCCTAGTACTACTCATTTCCTAACCTAAAAGATAAACTTATATTTAAACGTAAAAGAGGTAATCGGATGCTAGTACCACAAAAACTTAAGAATAAAATATCACACAAAGTGTAAGACTATTCATGAGTTCCTCATATGTAACTATTCATCCGTTCACATTTCTTTAATAGCATCCAAACTTACACTTAATTTTATTCTAGTAGCTAAATTATGAACACTAAGAAAATCTACTTGCGGTGGCATTTTATTCAAAAGCAAGGTTTCTAAACAAAACTAAAAACTAAAATAGATAAAGATAGTCCAAGTTATTGCGAAAATCGTACGTTGCTATAAAATGAAGTTTACAGATGTCAAACCGAGAGTGTGATAAATCCAGCGGGGTGCCTTGGGCATCTCCAAGCTTATGATTTTTATCATTCTTGGATAGCTATTTGTTTGATGTTCCACCATTCCCTCTCAGAAAACTTCAACACAAAATTTCTCCCATTTTTTTCTACGGGGTGATATTAGTGACATAAAGATAATGTCCAAGTTGCTATCCAAACTCCAAATATATTGGCGTATTAAATGTCTAGAGAGTTTCATAAGTTCCAAAATATAAAATATTTGAAATTACACAAAAAGAATCAAGAAGAAACTCAAAGAAACCACTTTTGCATCAAAGGATAGAATCTGCTGGAAAACGTAATTAATTCGACCACTTAGAACTGTTAGGATTTTTCACAAATTTTGAGCATGCAGAGAACAAAAAGTTTATCTATATTAGAAATCTTGGCCCATCGAAGTTAGCTATAAGAAAAATATTTTGGTAACCGGCAACGTGTAGAAATCTACAACACCAGATATGCATAAACAACTTCAATATACAAAATGGGCAAAACTTGGTGCTTTATTTAAAACTCTAGTAAACTAAAAACAATAATACTTTCTTGCTAAATCAAGGACTCCAAATAAAAACCAAGACAAAAACAACCGGGTTGCCTCCCGTAAAGTGTTTTGTTTATATCCATATATCTAGGCTAATTCGTACATTTTTTAGGGAGGGGGGGGGGGACTTGGATACTATGGCCAATGATTGATTTGAATTCCCCCTACTTCTTCATTGAAAATTGTTTCATAATAAAATACTAGGATCACATGGTGTGCTCTCACCGAAAATAATAATAGTCGAACTGGATGATGAAAGAGAGCAACACAAGACATAACACATGCAACAACAAAGTTTAACTTTCTTTCTATGCATTGTCATTTTTTATATAGGAATAAATCCCATCAAAAGAGGCATGTCATTACATATTATCAGTATGTGAATGCATAATATAATTAGTAGTAGTATAAAGAGGTCAACACCTCCTCTTTCATAATAGTTGCACTTAGTAGAAATAAATTTAACAATATATCCATTTAATGAATGCAACTTGGCATTAGTAGGAACATGAAGAGGATTATTAAATATATCATGACAATCATAAGCATGCTTCACTCTCTCAAAATACTTGCAAGAAGTAATATCATCATTAACATCATGGTTGAAACTAGGATTTCTATAGGATAATTTCAAACCATGCATTTTTTTTATATAAATCATATTTATCCTCTATGGTGTAAATAGGAGAACCCAAGAATGATATAGAACTCTCATGAATTACAGTACCATCAAAACCAGAAAATTTATCATTTTTATCCTCCCATAAGCTAGAAGCAATACCTAAGCATGGAAGATATCACGCAAAATACGACCATAATCTAAAGCATTATCGTACTGCATATTCAAAACATAATCATTATAAAAAATCATTATTTGGAACCATAAAATTAGTAATAGTAATATCATCATAAGATGCATCATAACAAAAAGTTCCATAAAGGATTAATGAGTTTTGAGTATGAGAAATAATATCATATTTGGGAGGTCTCCATTCTTCCTTTTTCGTGCTCATTTTTTCTCTTCGTTCTCTATCTCCCTGTTTGGGGGATGCATGGACATCCCCAAACTTATGTTTTCATTATATTATTGTGTTTTATCATTCCACTCTCCTCTTCTTGGTGGTCAATTGGGCATCCCCATGCTTACTTCTTTGTCATTTTCTTCCTGCAAAACATTAGTATCCTCCATGGCACTCTAAGCATGGTTTCCTTTATTCACAATATCAGTACAAACAGGAGCCAGAACATTAACCATGTATAGTCATGTTAAACTTGTGTAGTTAAATACATATATTTGTACAAATTTTTAATTATTATTTTTACACAATTTAAGCTTGTATTGCCAAAAAAAACTGTGTACTCAAATGACTACACAGCCAAAGCGTGGCTCCGCCACTGAGTACAAGGAGGAGGATTCAAGATTCTAACATACATAAGTAAGAACTCTCTAATCATGTTGGAACCATGAGAATATATTTTATCGTAATTGTTTTCCAAATTTATGGGTTTTTTATATGTGGGAAATGTAAATGCAAAATTGACAATAAACTACACTAAATTGCAAAACTGAAAGTAAGTCAAAAAAGTAAACCTATCCAAGATTAGGTGATTGGAAGATATGAAACAAACTAAAAATCAAACACTACAAGATGAAAATATGAAAGTAGAAAATAGTGTCCAGTGCAAACAAGAATAAAAGATCAAGAGATACACTCCCCGGCAACAAGGCCATAAAAGTACTTGATAACCCCCAAGAGTAGGGGACCATTGTAGCACATCTCAATGTTGAAGTATGGGTATCGAACCACATGAGAAAGAAGGAAAAAACTATTTACTCTCTCCAACTAGAGTGTCATAATTCTAGTTTTCTATGCAAAATAGGAACGAAGAGGTTTATCTTGATGCTTAAAAGTAAAAAAACAAAACAATGGACCCCGGGTTTATGGTTTCAGCTGATCTTTGTTTCTCACACAATAGTGTCTACCATGTTACAAAATGATAAAGCTACACACAATTGTCATGCTTTAATGGTCACCATTTGTAGCGTCTACATGTCCTAAAACACATAGTTGAAAAAAGTACAAATATTGTGTGAGATTATTGTCACTTTGCCACTCCATACTTCTCCCTTTTTTACCCCTAGACGAAGGATATTGGTGGTACCGTTTCTATCACTCGACTGTGCCATTGTTGCAACTTGGCTACACCCTCTACATACATCATACTCCTTTATATAAAAAACACAGTACAATACTATGGAAAAGGTTTAGGTTTGTTGTGCGCATACCACATTTCTCTCATCTACCTACACTTAGAATTGTCAAGCACTTATATGGGAAGACAAGAAATTAGTACTAGCATTACCCCAATGCTTACGTGACATATAGTAAAATAAACCAGTGCATAAATAAATATCATAAACATGCTTCCGAATCATGACAAACTATAAAGTCTCAACACATATCATGTCATACAAAATATCCACCATAGGAATTACATGGGGATGTAATACTCCTCTCTCATGGTGGAGAGCAATGCAGAGGCGTTGGAGAAGGAGGAGAGGAGGCCGGAGGTGATTCCAGTAGTGGTTCCTCCTCCAATCGTTCGTAGGCGGTGGACTGCAGACTGTTTTGTGGTTTTCTATCTCCGTCTCCGCCCGTTGTTAGATCGCGACCGAGGACCCTTTTATAGATGGCTGAGGTCAAGATG
This sequence comes from Lolium rigidum, assembly GCF_022539505.1. Taxonomy (NCBI): domain Eukaryota; kingdom Viridiplantae; phylum Streptophyta; class Magnoliopsida; order Poales; family Poaceae; genus Lolium; species Lolium rigidum. The sequence continues at coordinate 266,437,326 of NC_061511.1, forward strand.
AATAGCTCTACACGAAGATGGACGCCATCGGAGCCACAAAGGCAAAATAGGTATAGGAGGCGCGACAAGGTATCAGGCCTCACCACCTAGCACATCTCGGCCCTCTGGCAAGCCCAAGTGAGGTCCAAGTGCTACAGTTCTTCATTTTTCATAAACACTTGCATATATAAATCTTAGGTCCTATAAGTCGGAGAAGGTCCTTGAAAGTTTAAAATACAAAAACAGGGTTTTTCTACCATGCAAAGTTATAAATACAAATAAATGGATCTTATAAAAAATCTCCAAAATCATTATAAAATCATGATTATAAAACTTCATATGGATCAATAATGATGGAATATGACACAATAAACTACAAAGAACATGTATGCACTTTACTTGTAAAAATTCGCTATATCGAGAATGTTTACAAAATACCGTGGATTTTTTAATGAGACGATCAACCCTAGCATGTAGCTTACAAAATGTATTTATAGATGAATATAACGATTTGTGGGCAGGAGTGTCTGAGATTGATATTAGTCTACGATCTCAATGAAACCTTGAGCAGTTGTGAGACACTCGTTCATAATTTCAAGCGACTCTGTTTCGATAGTCAAAAAGATCTCAACGTGGAGAAGGAACGAGAAGATACTTTGCGATCCTGATCTATAAATACATACTGAAAGCCAGCATGCTAGGGTTGATCGATTCAATTTGATAACCCACTATATTGTGTAGGGGCACACTCCAGAGATAGTGAAGTTTTGATGGTTGATGGCGGCAGCTCTTTGTTGGAGATGTTTTCCTAAGTTAAAATCTTGTATGTTGTTTCTTCGTGCTTTTGATTGTCGAATTTATAAGAGTAATATCCGAATCCGGACGAACGTGAAAGTGGACGTGGCACTAGATTTTAAATAAAATATCTAGATCCGTTTTACAATTATACAAAACAAATGTGGTACTAGATTTTGAACCAAATATAGATATGGAAATGGATATACCCTTATTTGAATAAAATTATGTTAGTATATATTATTAGTTTTGTCCCAATATGTGAATTATTCAACCAAAAAATACTAAAACAGTCGTAAAATGTACGTTTGCAATGATTAAATTTGAATCTATTATGTAGGAGTATATCATTATACAGTTGACTCACTATAAGATACGGATCTATTATTTCGCTATTGGTATCCGTTGCAAATTGTGAAAACATTCGTTCCCCATTCGTATTCGAGCACAATCGGCTCCACATTCAAATCAACAACATCTATATTCATATTCGCATTCGTTTTATAAAAATATAAATACAGGAATGGAAAGGGTGACAGACTGACCGTTACTACTGTATATCTGTCTTACTGGCATGATTCACTGTACGAAAGAATACAAGAGTAACGCTTAAGAAATTAAGCAGCATCACATCACCATCACGCGACCAAGCATCCTACAGGCAAAGAAGAACCACACTCACAAGGAAAGAACCAAACCTTTTAGGCAAACATGCCTTTTCCTCAATTCGATTTATTAATTTCTTTGGAGGTCTCTCTTCTTTCTTTCGAACCATGCACGAATGGCTGAAAGAGTTTCCTATCTATGAAGATCTCTTATTGCTACCATTAATTAACAATAAAAAACGACAGAAGAGCTAACAATTAATCTAATTAACCAATGCGACGCCAATGGCTGAATGCCTGGATCCCCCATGCAGCACGGAAGCACGCATGGCCGGCGGCGGCCTCTTTCAAGGCTTGGCGTTGGCGAGGCTCATCCAAATCTGCTCGAACACCTCGATGATGAGGTCATGGTGCTCGGCGTCGTTGAGGGAGAGGTAGCAGGCGAGCAGGTCCTCCAGGTCGCCGGCGTCGCGGATGCCCTTAGCGCTGATCATCTCCTCCATGGACTCGCGAAAGTCCGTCCGCGGGTCCCTGGTCACCATCACCACCGGGTAGCTCTCCGCGATCACGGGCGCCATCCGACTCCGCGCCGGCGGCTTCCCTCTCCTGGCGGTGGCCGCCAGACGCGGGCCTTTGACGCGCGTCTTGAGGCACCAGTGCCCGGACGACGACGACGCGGAAGACCGACTCGGCTTGCTGATGCCGCTCTTCTCCGCGGCAGAGCTCGCTCTCGCGGTCACGTCGGCAAGGTCGGCGTGGCCGCCATCCGGCAGGTCCTTGTCCCGCTCCCGGACGGTCACGTCGGCGAGGTCGACGTGGCTGCCATCCGGCTCGCGCGGCTGAGGCTGTCTTCTCGCCGGCCTGGTCAGGATTGGCCGGAGCCTTCTCCCCGGCGTGTCCACATTCGGCAGGTCGATGATGATTTCACTCTCCGAGGTGATCACCTTGACGTCGAGGCCACCATCCGGCAGGCCAGTAACCGTAGGCCTCCAGGGCTCGCCGCCGTCATTCTTGATTGACATGTCACGACGGCGACAGGAGCTACCAGGAGTGTCGAGCGCGGGCTCCTTCCCATGGACGGGTACCGGCGCTGACACCTGTCTTCCGCCTTCAGGCGAGTGCCCCGCCCTGTTCCGCCTCCTGGAGCTCCGCGTCGGCGACTGCGCGTCCATGGGCCTCGGCGTACGAGGGACCTCCCTGTCTCTAGTGCTGTAGTAGTACGACGCCCGCCGGGGGAGCGGGCAAAGGGGGGACCCCTTCGTCGGCGTGACCGGCTCCTCCTGCTGGTTGTCGACCTCCCTGCTCGACAGAGACAGCCGCGGCTGCTGGACGTCGACCTCCCTGTTCCAGCGCTCGGACGACCCCCGATTCCACGACGGCTGCTGGGGGACCTCCCTGTAGCACCGAGCCGACGCCGACCGACGAAGGCCGCCGCGTCCCTGCGCGCCCATGTCGCGGAGCTTGTAGAACCAGACGTTGGGCAGCATGTCAGACAGCCGGAACTTCCGCTGCTGGGCCATGCGGCCTCGTCGCCGGCGAGAACGGTCGCTCTGTTTCTCGACAGTACGAGGAGGAGCAGGGGAAACTACTGTGGACCGGCAAAGAAAAAGGAAATACCTGAGCACGACCACGGTGACATGGGAGTTGGGACCGGAGACGAAGGTTAAATAGCGGCAGCATGACGGAGGCGGCCGAGTGGTGGAGCGTGTGACATGATGTGCTGATCTTGTCTCTTCTTCTTCTCTATGGAGTGTGGGCATCACCATCCCTGGTTCACTGTACACCTGGCTTCACCATGGATTTATGCACAATAAGTTAGTGTGATTAATACGTATACAGGGGGCTTTTAGGAACCTACGGTGGAGACCATTTGCCGGCGCTACACGCCCTTGCTCCCTTTCCGGTTTGGGCACTTGTTTCTTCCTCGCTTTTCGCCTCCTCCTATGCTCGCCTCTCATCGACCTTCTGTAAATTTCCGTAGACTCGATTAACTCTAATGTACTGTAGAATTTTGTCAAGGGAAAAATTGTGAGTTCCTATTGCCAATTTTCACTTTTTTGAAAAAGGGCTATTCCCCAACCTGTGCATGCAGCCTTGGCAACTTTCAACCTAAAATCAGTGAAAATTTGGTAAAATAAGAATCAAGCTCTTGACTTGCATACCAACTTCTTTCAACTCAACACAATGGGTGTTCTCCAAAAAAAGGGAAAAAGGGGTAAGCAGCGATGAAGAGTGCCAATATCGAAACGGGAGGGGAACAAAAGAACCGGAGACCGGGGGCGCACATGGTAGATGACATAGAGGGTGGGGATGGATGAAATTTATGGATCTCTTCCCGAGGGAGAGTCCTTGTAGCATCGGGGAAGAAGTGGCAAGCAACGGTGAAGAGTGCCGACTTCGGCCTGTCATCAAAAGAAACCGGAGCTTTGGGTCACACATGGTAGAGGACATAGAGTTGGTGTGTGTGTGTGGGGGGAGGGTGATACACATGGAGCTCGTTGTGAGGGAGGGACCTCGTAGAACCAGGGAAGAACATATGGGGATGTAGTCGACTTATATAGGGCGACGACAGTTGTTCGGGGGGAGGGGGGTTGAAACACATGGAGCTCGTTGTGACGGAGGGCCCTGGTAGCACCTAGGAAGAGCAGTAAGAGATAGAGTGAAATAGAAAGATGCAAGGATGAGATGGGGGATGTGGTCGACTTATATAGGGCGACGACGAGAGGTTGCTAGGGGGAGGGGGTGTTAAGTTCACTTCTTAATTTGGCTATACTGCTAAATATAAACATTGACATGGTGATGGATCATTGTAGCCGCACCTTTGACCCCCCCTCGCCCCCTCGCACAAACATACCCACCCACTAGCACACACATGCTCTTGCTTGATGTCTCCTCCGACGCATCACTTTACTATAAGAAAATAAAGCAGCGTATACGTCAGAGTGGTAGCAAGTTTGCCGAAGTTGAGAGAGAAGAGAAAGCGACACAATTTACAAGTGGTCTAAAAGGAATACTGTTTGACTCTGGCATATACCTCCCAGCTCTAAAAAAGGTGACATTCTAAATTTTGGCATAGTTTATGAAATACGAGTTTGATACCCATTTTTTTATTATGATATATATAGTTAACACTCAAGAGGCAGAAAAATTAACTCCACGCCTAATGTATTTTTATGTTGTTATATTCAGAATATATATATGTCTGGTATACAAAAAGTTATGTTCGTAATAACTCACAATGAAAAATGGACATAAGAAACACAATATATGATTCTTAACAGCATAAAAGCCACAAAAATACACGTATATGCCATGTAACCAAAAAAATTATATCTCAACTTTTTTTTGCGTTCTCTTGACTTATGAATCATGTATAGTCGAAATAAATGGGGTGGGTGTAAACAAACTATTTTTCGCCCTAGGTGACAAGGTATCGACTTGTCAATGCCTACAAGTTGTAGACTAGAGTTTCGTGGAAAGTAGAGGGAAAATAGATCTCGAGGGTTTCAGCCGGAAAAGTACTCGACTACTAGAAAACTAGGGTTGTGTTGACAATGAATCGATCCTCTCTTTCTCCCTCGACTCCCCGTTATATAGGAGGCGGAGCCGAGAGTTTCGTGATGTACAAGTTACAAACACGGGGATACTCTTTGAGTTCGTCCCGTAATAGTTACAAGTCATTATTCCTAATACAACTCTATCTTTCCAAACCGTCGCTTAATTGGGCTTTCGGGCTTCATATTCTTCGGGTCATGGGCTTTCAGTAAACCCCGGGTACCATCTTCGGCAGGCCCATTGGGGATGCCTATGTCAGTAGCCCCCGAGATTTTGCTCGAATCGAAGAATCAAGGAAAATCTCCATCATTACAATTAAAACCTGATTTCTTCAAGTCACTAAATGACTTTCATAAAGCAATCGTATATTGTACAGGGATAATGGTAGTTGGGGCTGGTTCATCTGATGGATCAGGTACCAGTTAACTGCTCTCGTGGCAATCCCACAAAAACCTACTTCAAGATCAAGTCCTTGGACATGATCTCGGTATACTGGCGTAATTCGACATGTGCCGCTTAAGGTCTTACCATATGTCGAACTCCAGTCATATTTTATCGGGTACCTAACGCGTCCGTTAGGATTTTTCTTCGCATCTGTTGATACGGAAAAATTAGTAGAGCGCATTCGGGTGCGATGTCACGCCACACAGGACGGATCCCGGGGTCTTACCTTCGTAAAGTATTACGGCATTCATAGATTTAACCGCGACTGAGGCGCTCTGAGAATATATTGTCGAGTGCCTTTTTTGGCTGTTGGAATAGCACATTTTACTCGAATCATATGATGATTCCCTCTATTTTTACCTTGTCCTCTCGATGGGAGTATATGAAGAGTTATACCATAACTCGAAATATGCTCACTATGACTCCTTCAGTTTCATCGAGTACGCGACCAGCGTTCCCGATGGGAGTGGCCCCCGAGGCTACAGCCAAGTGCTTGGACTTGGTTGTAGGCTCACCATTTTATCATCTTTGTCGCTTATTGACAAGGTATCGACTTGTCAATGCCTACAAGTTGTAGACTAGGGTTTCGTGGAAAGTAGAGGGCAAATAGATCTCGAGGGTTTCAGCCGGAAAAGTACTCGACTACTAGAAAACTAGGGTTATGTTGACAATGAATCGATCCTCTCTTTCTCCCTCGACTCCCCCTTATATAGGAGGCGGAGCCGAGGGTTTTGTGATGTACAAGTTACAAACACTGGGATACTCTTTGAGTTCGTCCCATAATAGTTACAAGTCATTATTCCTAATACAGCTCTATCTTTCCAAACCGTCGCTTAACTGGGCTTCCGGGCTTCATATTCTTCGGGTCATGGGCCTTCAGTAAACCCCGGGTACCATCTTCGGCAGGCCCATTGGGGATGCCTATGTCACTAGGGGATAAAATAGTGTGTGCCTACCTAAATATTGTGGAAAATATAGTAAACAAAGATATTGAAATCCTTACTAGCCGCATGAGTGGTCATGTAGGCATTCTCAAACCCTAGTGAAACACCCCCAGCCCTCCCCCCAACACACACAATATGCAATCCCGCACCGGCCTTGTCACACATGGTGGCGGAGCTTGGATGTGTGTGTGTGTGGGTTGGGGGGTGGGGTATGGTGAGGGAAGACAAGCAGGGGTGCTGGAGGTGCTGATGGCGCTATGCGGTGTTGTGAACTGGTGCAGGGGCCTAGGTCCGACTTGGGTTCCGCATGGGCCCGATCTGATCCTGCAATGGACTAGAAGCTATTGCTATTGCATGCTCGACCCTCGACATAGGTGATGATGGCGGCACTCAGGTGTAGGAGATCATGTAGCTCGCAGTAGGTTCAGGTGGAAGCGTGTGGGTCCACTCTTCGCTCTATTTGGGTCAATGTGCTGCTGTTATTGTCTACGGCTACCGCTTAGAGCTTGTTAGCGACTGCAACGCTTGGGCAGGAGTTCATGAGTGTTGACGCTACATGCTCTGTCCAAAATGGAAGAAGAAGGTGGGCCGGTTGTGTGCGGCTGTGCGTGGAGGATATCTTGGTTGGTCAGTTGGTCTGGCTAATTTCTTGCGATTGTGCATGTGAGTCCACCGATGAAAGTCATACTTCACGATGAAAGTCATACTTCACATATGTAGGGGTTCGTAGGAGAAAATAAAAAATTCTAACTAGCGTACTCCGATTGCCCGGATCTATATGCCAGTAGACTGAAAGCATTTAACGTTCTGCTAGAACGTGGTTGATGCAGCATACTTGTAGCCATCCTCAGGGTCATGTTCAATCTCCTCGTGCAACGCCAAGTGCCGCAAGTGCCACACCTCGTAGGTTTCGCACACACACAAAGCCCAACGACGCTCCCGGCTCTGATCCAGCTGAGTTGCAGAAGTCGATCTTCCGGATCCGGATTCCAGCAGCACTCCCATGTACCGGGTGGGGTTTTCTTCCTCCCGACACATCCCATCAAGGAACCACACGAAAGAAAAGCAAAAGCGAGAGAAATCTCTATTTTATTTTTGTGTATTTTCTCTCTCCAGCTGTCTACTATATATAGGGGGGAGGGGAGGGGCACTTGGCTTGGCAAGGTGGAACAAAAGGAGGGGGGAGGCGGTGCGACCAGCCTATTCAAATCATTATCATCATACCTAGTTCGATCTCGTTACCAATAAGTCTATTCAAATCGTTTCCGTTTGTTTCCATCTCATCTTTATGGATGTAATCTCACCGAGTTGGCCATAGTATATGTATGTCACGCGGATGAACAAATCCCGCTCTTGATACATACGCCTCAACCAATCTATTTGGAATACCCAACTACACCTTTATGATCATCCTGCTGCGGTGTGACGGTTGATGCAATCAAAGCAGTCTTCGGTGACAATGATTAGATATGATCTTACGGTCTAAGGATTAGGTCACTACGCTGTCATAAACATCGTAACGTTGAACTTTGTGACCGGATCGTATTATAATACTTATATATATTGGGAAAGTCCATCATAGTATTCACCCAATGATATGATCTCATTGTTAAATGACATGTATGTCAATGACCCGGAAACCTCGATCATTGAATGACCACAATGAGCTAATTTGCACACGTATGGTTACTAGGGACCCTGGTTTATTTACAATACCACACTTGTATCAATGTTTCCGATTAATACAGTGATAGCATGGCTCGAAACTGTTATAAACTATTGAGATACAATAATAAATAATTCTTTAATATTTGCCTCTAGGACACTATCTCCAACAACATAATGGTTTGAGTCGTCGATTTCGGTGATGTGGGTGTCATTCTCCTATTGGAGGCATTGATGAAGAAGCTCCTTCCTTGCTTCCCAACATACTCGAGGGAAGCCTTAAATATGGTCTCCCAAATTGGACGATGGAGGTGCTCGCAGCTATGTGTTCCCTCTTGTGGGCGTCGTTTTGGAGATGGATCCGCGGAGAGAGATCCATTGCTCATTCGGCATCGTGGGGAAGAAGGTGCACTCTCCACAAGCATGGAGTGTCAGATGAACCACATTGGCCATTCTCTCGGGTTCAGAGAGGTATATGCCCCCCTCCTTTTGGCATGTGGTTTCTCTCTGGTGTCGTCAAGGTTGGCAAATAGGCTCATAGCAGATCAGTTCGATGCAACGGTTTTTGGTGTGCACTTTGGGAGCTGCGAAGGTGATGCTCGAGTGTCTGCCAACGTATTTTGCATGTTCAGCCTTACTAGTGTCCTGTATGTATTGTGGTTCTTTAGGCCAAGTCTTGCTAGGTGTGGCTCACCGTTATACAAGTTTTCACCCATTTTTTCTCAATAAACCGAGGAGTCTGGGTCTTTGTACCATGTTCTTTATAATCATTGACTTTAGCAACTCTTTCGCCAACATTTCAATTTTTTTGACTAACCCATGTGCAACAGATAAACAATTTTTTTTGAATTGGAGGCACTATGCTCTTGCAAATGAAAAGTTTGACGCCCAACTACTAGAAAAAGTCTTATATGCCCCGTGCTACTGCTAGCGCACCAAAAACATAGTCTGTTGGGGCTATATTACCGTCGACGCAACAAATTTATGGGCGGCGGTGATGACCAAATACTACCGGCGGACAGAAATTTTGGTGCGCTGGGGGTAAGGGTCGCCCAAGTCCAACCAAGCCAGAGCCATGCCCCCACTTACCGCCGGTGCACCACTATAGTGGGCCGCCGGTGGTATATTAATTACCAGCGGCGCCCCACTACAATGGGGCTCAAAATTTTGCTCGCCCATCCCGTGGATCGCCTTTTTAGTTTTTAAAAAATGACTGAAATTTGAAAAAATAAAATCCGTCGAGATGACCATGTGTTATGCGTTTTAGTTGTTAGGAAAATTAACAAATATGAATTTAGATATATTATGAAAAATTTCATGTTTCGATAAAATGGGTCTCGAGGTTGCATATGACCACCGATAAAAAAAAATTATATAAAAATATATCTATGGTGGTTTACTGATTTTTTAGATTCCTCAAAATCAAAAAGGAAATAATAGTCATTTCAGGTTTTAGATTTTGATGCAAAGTTTTCAAAAAAAAAAAAAAACTTAACGTCGGGGCACGGGCATAGTGCTGTGTCGGTGGTAAACTAGGCTATATATTGAAAACAGCCTACCTGCCACTTCTTCTTTCTCACTTTCTCCCCTTCTCCTCCTCTTTCCCTCCTCCACCTCTTCACCTTCACATAACCGATAGCCTCCTCCTCTTACTCCTCTCTTGCACCGATGGCCTCCTCCTCCTGTTGCATCGATGACCTGCTACTCCTCCTGCACCGACAGCCTCCTCCTCCTACACCGACGGCCTCCTACTCCTGCACCGATGGCTTCCTCCTCCTCTGACTTCCTCCTCCACCTCCACCACACCTCCGGCCTCCTCCTCCACCTGCACCGCACCGATGACCTCCTCCTCTCACGACCTCGTCCTGCACCTCCTACACCAGCACAGCGATGAAAACACGGCTGAGGGGGGTGACCCACGCCACGGTTCCCGAGCCTGAGCTAGATCTAGATCTAGATCATCTTTTTTTGAGTTTTGAAAAAATACTGCCGGCGCACCAGGCTGGTGCATCGACGATAAATAGTGTTACTTCCGGCGGACCAGGCTGGTGCGCCGGCGATAAGCCATTACCACTGGCATGTTCCAACGACATGCACTGTTGCGCCGGCAATAGGCTATTTTGGTGCGCCAGTGATAAAGCTTTTTCTAGTAGTGTCCTAAGGTTTATCAGGAAGTTTGTGTGCAAGAAAAGCATTCAAACAATTTATTTATGAATATGAGATTTTATTATGTCAAAGTAGTGTTTTGAAGGTGCATATGTACAAGGCACACAACAAAAGCAGTTAAAGACAACAAGTATGCACGAAACCAAATTATTAAAAAAACAATTTAAATACTACTACTGTCCTCAAGTTTGATCAGGCTTGTCATATTTCTCCTCCGAGTAATTTCTCTCTCTAAGGGCATCTCCAGCGGCGCTACGCGAATGTTCGCTGAGCGACCGTTTTCGTCCGTCGTGACTGGAAATGCGTCTGGGCCCTGCTCCAGCGGAGCGGCGCAAAGTGACCGGGCCGTCCGCGGAGTTTCAAATTTGGCCCAAATATGCGCCAGGTTTGCGTCTCCGCGGACGCTTAGCGGTCCCGCGTAGCGTCCTCCATTTCTTACCCGGTCCCGCATGTCAGGGACAGCGAAATCGACCGCTTCGATTTGCTTCTTTTTCCTCTTCTTTGCTGCCCTAGTGCGACGCCACCACCCCAACCCCACCCGCCGCCGTCCGGCCGCAGTGCCGCAGTAGTCGCCGTCGGCTCTGTTCTTGCCGCGCGGGAGGGAAAAGCTGTCATTCTTGAAGCGGTCATATCTCAAGATTTATGGATTTGGCATTCATTCTTTGGCATGGCCGGTTCCAACAATAACATCAATGTATTGCACCGATCACCGGTTTTCAACCGGCTCATGCAAGGCAAAGCTCCCCGGGTGAGCTATGAGATTAATGGAAATGCATATGACAAGCCATATTATCTTGCTGATGGCATCTACCCTGACTGGGTCACATTGGTGAAGACTGTCCGTAATCTAAACTCCGAGAAGACGAGAAGGTTTGCCAAGATGCAAGAGGCTTGCAGGAAAGATGTGGAGCACGGATTTGGTGTGCTCCAAGCTCGGTGGGCAATTATCCGTCACCCGGCAAGAACATGGTCGCTGAAGACCATGCATGAGGTGATGACATGCTGTGTGATCATGCACAACATGATCGTTGAGAACGAGCGTCCTGATGGCCGCAATGAGAACCACTGGGAATTCCAAGGTGAGCTGGTTGCGCCACTTCCTGGAGCTTCATCTTGGCAGGACTATCTACATAGGAATGTAGAAGTCACTGACGAGAACGTCTCCAAATAGCTGCAAACGGATCTGATTGAGCATCAGTGGACATTGGCTGGCCATGCAGATCATGCCTAGAGAAATACTATCTTATTTCATGTCGACTTTTAAAAATTTAAATGTAATAACTATGACTTTGTTGATTTCCTTATTTTGTTGTTTGGAAACTTCTTAAATTGATACAAAAGCGGAAATGTGCGGCCCGCTGGAGCCACCCCTAGGTGCAAACGGACGCGTGGACAAAAACGGTCTGTCGAACGTCCGCCGCGCGACGCAGACAGACATTTCGGACGTCCGAAATGCGTCGCGCCGCTGGAGATGCCCTAAATACATATAAGTATCCCAAAACGGTTGAGTGACGTTGTTATGGAGACGGACGGGCCGAACAAGCAACGATGCACGTAAGAAACACAATGTGTGCCGTTTTATTCATCTTCAATCCGTTTGTTCTTTTGTGTCATCGGTGCTCCGCTTTAATTTGTAGAAAGCACATTGTCTGGGAGCACGCCGGACAAACACCAACAGAAAACGTAAACTTATTTTCAAGAGAGGTACGTGAATTCCGAAGCGCCTTTTGTGGAGCCGTTTTCTCAAGTAACTTTTTCTGCAAGAGAGTAGCTTGCCTTTCAGTTTAATTTGCTTGTATGGTAGCAGTATCACATTAAGTAAGAGCGTCCATGTGTAGGCAAAGAATTTTCATGGAAGGAATTGCTTAAATTAATGTTTTTCAAAAAAAAATGCTGAAATATTTAGACTAGTCCCAATAGAAGTATCATAAGTAGTATCATGCATGTCATGTTAGCAAAAATCTGATGTGTCATATCAATTAATGAGGTGAGAGATGAGAGTAGTATCATAATATGATACCGTATCATGACACATAAATCTAGAGAACTTCATTACAATTACATCATGTACACACATTTGCATTGAGATTCTACAAAACATTAAATATGACATAAGTATGATACCATATTATGATACTATGCATTGTGGATGTGGTATCACAAACTAGTATCATGTACATGATACTAGTATATGATACTCCCCATTGTGACTAGTCTTAGGGCATCTCCAGCGGCGCGACGCAAACGGTCGCCGACCGTTTCCGTCCGCCGTGACCGGAAATGCGTCTGGGGCCTGTTCCAGCGGGGCGACGCAAAGTGACCGGGCCGTCCGCGGAGACGCAAACCTGGCCCAAATATGCGCCAGGTTTGCGTCTCCGCGGACGCTCGGCGGTCGCGGAAAATGTCCACGTTGGGTACATCCGGGCCCGGTCGGCAGTGACTAGGTAAGCAAAAGTTTTTTTCATTACTATTGATTGGTCAAAAGGACCATCTTTACAGATATGGTTAGTCGAGTTAACCTAAAACTACAACGGCCGTACCTACTCGCCGTCGCGCGGCCTACACCGGCCTTGGTTACTCGCAGTCGCGCGCCCTACTACTGGCCGCCGGATGGGCCGGCGCCGTCATCGAAGCGGGAGCGCTTCTTGCACTCCGCGCGCCGCGCACGCCGGCGAACGGACATCTCGTCCTGCAGTCTGCGGCGTTCGAGGGCCTCGGCCAGGGAGCTGTCCCACAGGGCCGTCACCGTCGCAAAGGCTACCTTGGTAGCCGCCGCCTCCGCCGTCGCCCGGGCCTCCTCCTTGCCGCCGCCTGGACCGCCGCCGCCGCCCGGGCCTCCTCCTCCGCTGCCGCCTGGACCGCCGCCGCCGCCGCGTCCTCCTCCGCCTGGACCGCCGCCTGGATCGCCGCCACGTCGGCGACAAAGCGGCCCCTGTCCCTAGCCGCCGCCACAGCTTCGTCCCTGGCGGCGATGGCGACCTCCAGCTCCCGGTTCTCCTGCTCGACCCGCGCGGGAGAAGGGCCCCTACGCTGGAGCGAGTCCAGGTCGGAGCACATTAACCCCCCAGCCATGGCCATCGCATAGCCGTGGGCTTCCTCCTCCGCCGGCCAAGCCTGACGGCGGCCGGGCGTCCCGGCCGGGGACTCGAAGGACGCGAGCAGAACCAGCTGGTCACTGGCGCACTCGAAGCGCATGGGCACGGGGACGTCGTCGTCCGCGATTTCGTGGATGACGGCGTCGGCCGGAGGGGCCGCGATGCCCTCCCGCGCCTCCGCGAGCTCGGCCCTGGCGTCGGCGAGCTCGGCCATGGCGTTGGCGATCTCCGCCCTGGTCGCCGCGAGGCGTCCTTCCGCGCGCTCTGCCGCCTCCGCCTCCGCGACCTCCGCCTCCGCCGCCGCCACCTCCAGGTCCAGCTGCTGCGCCTCAACGCCGGCGGCGGCTACCTCGTCTTCCTCCTCCTCCGGGTGGAGCTGGCGGCACATGTGAACAACGTGCTCCCAATTCATGTGGTCGGCCATGGATGGATGGTAGCTTGAGGTGTGTCCGTCGCCCCCGCCGGTGTCCACCATATATAGCCACGGCGGGGCGGGAAACGGCGTTGGCGCGCATGGCGTTTCCCGCGCGCGCGAAACGCCGGCGAAACTTGCCAATGTATTGGGCGCGCGCGGGAACGATCGTCGTCGCGCGGGAACAGTTAATCGCCGGCGGCAGTCCTCGACGGGACGTAAAACGCCATTAGCGACCTTGACGCTGTCCCGGGATAAAATATGCGTCCGCACTGCTGGAGCTACCACCGACGCAAACGGTCGCCCTGGGCCACAACGCGTCCGCGGGCCGACGCAAACGGACATTTCGGACGCCCGAAATGCGTCGGCCCGCTGGAGATGCCCTTATGGAGAAAGCAACACATAAAGTAACATGATGACTCACTGATGGATGGAATCACTTAACTGCTTACGGAAGTTTCTTAAGTAATACGACAACTGTTCTCCCTGTCATGTGTCCGGCTGCTTTTAAGAGATGCCACCAGGAAATAATACATTCTTAGTGATTTGTTAAGATTCTTTTCTATATAAGCCCAATAAAACAGAGGCCATTCAATCATAAAGTAAATACAAACAAGAGACTCAGGATGGCAATGTGTGGTGTATGTGTAGGGTAAAACAATACATACCCATCCCTATAACTTAAGGGTATAAAATTCTACTCATATCTTTACCCACTGGTATAAAATTTTATCTGACCCTTACCCGATGCGTATCTATTCGGTAGATCTATCGTTCTCCTACCCTCTACTGGCTTGCCGCGTGTCTATCATCCTACTACCTACCCGGGCCTGCCATGGCTGAACTAACGACGAGGTAGGGCAATCGCCAAGCAGCGGTGGCATGATGAGGAGGCCGATGGTTCAAGAACTCGAGGGAGCACATGTTAGGTCAAGATGGATAGAGTATGGGTATAAACTGTGTAGGCACATAGCTGTGTATGCGCTATCAATGACTTAACTCGTATGGTATAGATACTACACATGTGTATAAAAATGCCAAATTGTGGCAAAAACAACATCCACACAAGAAATTTGCATTGGATAAACACCAAGAATATTGTACTCATGCCAAAGAAAGAGGGGGCGGAAGACATCATCGACTATAGACCTATTAGTCTCATCCACGGATTCGCCAAGATTGTGGCAAAAATCCTTTCTCGGCGTTTGGCTCCTCGCATGAACGACATTGTCTCCAATGCGAAAGCGTGTTTATCAAGTCTATAAGCATCCACGAAAACTTCATGTTTGTTCATAACTACGCAAGATGGCTTCACCGTAGAAAGAAGGAAACCCTACTATTCAAGCTCGACATTAAGAAGGCCTTTGACCATGTTCGGTGGGACTATGTTATTGATATATACTCCAACGATTGAATTTCCTCCATGCTTCCGTGATTGGATTATGGACCATTTTTCCACCTCTTCTTCGAGAGTCCTCCTTAATGGTATCCCGAGCGACCCTATCAAGCATGTTCATTGACTAAGACAAGGAGACCCACTCCCCCCTTGCTTTTCGACATTGCCATTGACCCTCTCCAACAGATACTTAAAGTGGCCACCGATCATGGTCGCCTTAGCTACCTTCCTGGTAGAGGTGCTAGGTTTCGCACCTCCCACTATGCTGACGATGCGGCCATTTTCTTGGTGCTCACTCATGAGGACATCTCCAACCTTGCACAAACTCTACATAACTTTTGCAACATCACCTGTTTATTGATAAAATTTGAGAAGAGCCTTGTGGGCCCAATTTGGTGCAATGTTGTGGACCTCACCCATGTCCTACAATATCTTCCCACTGGTAGCAAAAATACTATAGGGCACGACTAATGGCAGCGGGCAACGAACAAGGCAAGCCGCAGCTATTTTTAGCAGCATGCGGAAAAATGGCACGCAACTAGTAAGCCAGTAATGGAAGCGTGTGGACGAATCCGGCACACGGCTAGTAAGTGGGGACCACCTATGCAGATGACAAGAAAATTCTGGCAGCGGGCGAATCTGGCCACACGCGACATGTACGCAGTTAGTGGCAGCGTGCGCAAACCGAGCACACGACTAATATCCGATGCCCTTACCTAAAAAAACGTGTTATCGTCTTATTTTTATGAGTGTGCACGATGCGTCAATGGCTGCACTGTATAAGACGATAAGCATATTGTAATGTAAACGCACCAACTTTGATGCTATATATATACCTGTCGACACACACTCTCAAAACACAAATTTATGCGAAGATTTTCGTCTATTGATTGTGGGAAGCACCTATGGCAGAGCTTTTCGAAGATGTCTTGTGCTTATAGCTCTTTAGCTAGAACTTATAAGATCTCTTCAAGAAGCTTGTCTTAGGATCAGATCAGAGAAGGGAGATTAATTATAGGGGCATGTTTATTGGCAGCATGCTCTAGGCGTGGCACGTGGCTAATAATACCCACAGCGCGCCCTGTTAGGGCACGCGGCTACTAACTTACCCGCACCGTGCCCCATTTAAGGCACGCGGCTACTAACTTACCCGCATTGTGCCTCCTCATTGGGCACGCGACTACTAACTCCGCACCGTCTATTAATAACCTCCTCTTCTCTTCTTCCCCCATTCTGTCCAAAATCCTCCGAGCCAACCCTAACCGACGCCCGCTGATACGTCTCAAATGTATCTATAATTTTTGATGATCCATGCTTGTTTTATACCAATTCATATGTGTTTTGTTTACACTTTGTTGCACTTTTACATGATTTCTGGCACTAACCTATTAACAAGATGCCACAGTGTCAGTTCCCTGTTTTCTGATGTTTTTTGTATTTCAAAAAGTTGTACAGGAAATATTCTCGGAATTGAACAAAACAAAAGCCAAAGTTAATATTTACCGAAATGAAGACGAAGTTCGGAGGGGGGACGAAGAGGCGCACCAGGGCGCCCACACTAACCCTTGGAACAGCCTAGGGCTGGCCCGCGCCTAGGGCAGGTGTGGGGCCCACGGCCGTCCCACCGACCTAATTCCTCCGCCTATTTATACATCTTCTTCGGAAAACCCTGGATACCCGAGCCTCCATCCACGAAAAGTTCGGTCGCGGTCGCCATCACTGAACCCATCTCGGGGGGTTCTGAAGCTCTTTCCGGCACCCTGCCGGAGGGGGAAATCATCGCCGGAGGCATCTACATCGCCATGCCCACCTCCGAAGTGATATGTGAGTAGTTCATCCCTGAACTATGGGTCCATAGCAGTAGCTAGATGGTTGTCTTCTCCACTTTGTGCTTCATGTATCGATCTTGTGAGCTGCCCTACATGATCAAGATCATCTTTATGTAATCCTCTATGTTTGGTTTGCTGGGATCCGATGAATGTTGAATACTATGTTGAGATTCATTATATATTCATGTCATATGTTATTTGTGATCTTGCATGCTCTCCGTTGCTAGTAGAAACTCTGGCCAAGTGGATACTTGTGACTCCAAGAGGGGGTATTTATGCTCGATAGAAGGTTCATGCCTCTAGTTTCCTGGGAGAGTGACCTCATAACTTCTAAGATTATAGATCTGCTGTTGCTACTAGAGATAACCCAACAATATTTTATCCAAGGGTAATTCTATTGTTTACTTTACACATTGCTTAATACGATAGTCTGTTGCTTGCAACTTTATACTGGAAGGGGTGCGGACGCTAACCTGAAGGTGGATTATTAGTTATAGACGTAGTTGTATTAAGGTCTATGTATTATATTGTAATGCTCAATACCAAATTATCATAGTAATCATCTTGTCATGTATCGATCGATATTCTGTCAATTGCCCAGCTGTAATTTATTTACCCAACATGCTATTTTTTTATGGAAAGACACCTCTAGTGAATTGTGGACCCTGGTCCTATTTTTTTACTGATAAATTCAACTGCAATCATGTTCTGTTTACTTTCTGCAAACATCTCCTTCCATTCGATACATCTAACCCTTTGTGTTCAGCAAACCGGTGAGATTGACAACCTCACTGTAAGTTGAGGCAAAGTATTTGAGTTGTGTTGTGTGCAGGTTCCACGTTGTTGTTGATGCCGGTAGTGCTTCCTGCCACTGGTCAGCCAGCAACACCTTCAGAAGTCACGCCTTTCTCCTACTGGTCGATTAAACATTGGTTTCGTACTGAGGGAAAAATTCCTGCTGTGCTCTTCAGATCTTCCTCTTGGGGTTCCTCAACAGCGTGTCTGCATACTACGAGTGCACGCCAGCAAGACTTTTTCTGGCGTCGTTGACGGGGAGAAATCAAGACACTCCATCAAGCTCGTCAACCGCCATCAAACTTTTTCTAGCGCCGTTGCCGGGGAGAAAGAGGATTTCTGCAAGGGGAGTCTCTCATCTCCAATCTCTTTACTTTGTTATAGTCTGCTTAGTTTATTTTATTTTGTTTTATTTGCTTCTTTATATCAAAATTACAAAAAATAAGTTTCTATTATAGCCATTATTTTTGTTGCTTAGTTTATTCCATGTTCATTTTCCATATTGATGCTTCTTGTTTTTATTTTCACTAGTTAGGTTCAATGGAAAACAACAACAAAAAATAGAGAACTTTATAGTATTTATCTTGAGTTAGGACATGGAGTGTTCGAAGAGAAAATTAAAAAACCTATGAAACTTTATTTGCATGCTAATGGCAATGATATTATTATGAATTCTTTGAACACCATTATTGCTAAAGCTATGGAAAAGTCTAAGCTTTGGGAAGCTAGTTTTCATGAAAATGATCTTTTTGCTTCCCCCGCTTTAGTATTTTCAGTCCACCTACTATTGAGGAGAAAATTAATTATAATTACAATATGTCTCCTATATCTCATGATTATGGTGATGAGAATAATAATGATAGCTATTTTGTTGAATTTGCTCCCACTACAATTAATAAGGATGACTATGCTTATGTGAAGAGTAATAATTATTTTATGCATGTGGCTCATGATAAGAATGTTTTATGTGATTATATTGTTGAGTTTATTCATGATGCAACTGAAAGTTATTATGAGAGAGAAAAATATGGTTGTAGAAGTTTTCATATTACTAAAACACCTCTCTATATGCTGAAAGTTTTGAAGTTGCTCTTGTTTTATCTTCCTATGCTTGTCACTTTGTTCCTTGTGAATTTATTTGTGTACAAGATTTCTATGCATAGAAAGTGGGTTAGACTTAAATTTATTTCATATTTGCTCCTTGATGCTCTCTTTTACTTCAATTCATATTTCTTATATGAGGATTCTCTCAAATTACTGAGCCTAGCTAAAAGGCATTAAAGAAAATCGTTTATGGGAGACAACCATATTTTATTTACAGTAATTTTTCTTTTTGTTGAGTCTTGGAAGTTATTACTACTGTAATGACCTATATTTATCATTTTTATTTCGTGTTTGTACCAAGAATAGCCTCTAATACGAAGAATGTAATGTTTGGGGAAGTTGCTGTCCTGAAAACAGATTCTGTACTGTTACCATAAAAATTCGTAAAACTATCCAGAGCAGAATTTTGAGCTGTCATTTTTATGCGTATTCCCCAGGTTATTATATAACTTTCGTTAGTTGACCACCTTTCGAAATAAGCAACAGAGTATTTTTGGAAATTTTGATCTTTACTGTTGTTCTGTTTTGATAGATTTTTGCACTATTTGCATTTGCCTCTTAAATCTTTTTATTTTTGAGTTCTTTTGATCAGAGAACTATTTGAAAGGTTGCTACAATATATTATGTTTTAATAGATGTTTGATATATATTAGTACTGAACATAAGTGGATTTGTTTATTTTAATTGTACTAATGCTACTAATGAAAAATTATGTGAAGTTTTTGTATGAAGGAAATTTTCAAGTGTACGAAAAGAAGAATAATGTGATGAGAAGAAGAATGGATAAAGCTTGAGGATGCCCCTGCACCCCAAAGATATATTCAAGAGGTACAAACGTCAAAGCTTGGGGATGCCCAATGCATCCCCTCTTCATCAATAAAGCAACAGATCATCTCTCTATACACTATATTTTTATTGCTTCATATATTATGTGTTATTCTTGGAGCGTTTTTTTTTGTTTTGTTTTATTTGCTGTAGCATATGTTGGATCCCAGCACATTTTTTTTTTGGAGAAAGACCCGCATCTTTTTAATTGCATAGAACGCTCTAGTTATCGTTGTTATTGTTCTGCGAGTGTTCTAGTTTCTGGTACTGCGTTTAGCTCTTATTCTTTCACTTGAATTTTGTTCAGAGAACATTAGTATTCTTTATTTATGTATGATTAGCCCTCTGGTCGATAATGAATTTCATCTCTGAGAGTTATTTCAAATAATTTGATTGGTGTTGGATACGAGCAAAATATTTCATGACTATAGTGATGCAAAATGAAGCTTGTCTAGACTGTGGCATAGACTTTGACATGTCATGTTGGATGTTATTCTTGTCATACGCTTAGTATTTATTGTTTTAGCATGACTTGTGTCAAATGGCTGAGAATGCATAATGTGTCATTAAAAGAATCATGTGTTGTTTCTATCATAAAATCATAGTATTGTGGTATTCTCCTTTGATGATTTATTGGGTTGACTTGGCGCATGCTTATAACATGTTATGACTGTACCAGTCAACTAAAGCCTCTATGATCATTTAGTTTTTGATTTGTAATATCACTTTACGCTTTGATTGATAATGTTTTGTCGCTATGCATGATTATGGCCATTATTGCTCTCTTAGTTGGTCGCTTCTAGTCTTTTTGCTAGCCTTCACTTGTACGGAGTATGAGCTCTACTCGTGCATCCAACCACCAAAAGCCAAAGTTGCCAATTGTGTCCACCATGCATATCTACCTATATATGGTATTTCACCACCACTCCAAAGTAAATTACTTGTGTGCTACCTTTAAACCTTCAAAAATTATCACCGGTTTTGTGTAAATTATTGCTCATGCAAAAGTAGTCTAAAAAATATTGTGACAAGTACTATGTTTTATGCATTTTTAGTTCTTATAAGTTGCTTGTTGTGTGATAACCATGATGTCATGGGGAACACCATCGATATGCTTTTATTGAATATCATGTGAATTACTATGCATGCTCATCTTGTTTGAAGTAAGGGAGATTTACCATGAGTTGCAAAGATTTGAGTATGCATATTGTTAGAGAGGAACATTGGGCTGCCAACTAAAGCCATGTTCACATGGTGGAAGTTTCAGCTGGGGAAAAGTCCAAATATCTGTTGTCCTTGCTTTCCCGGTATGGATGTCAAAAAAAGTTGAGATTCATCAAAATTGAGAAATAAAATGAGATCCATCTCCTAAGGACCTTTGTACAGGAGTCAAGGAGGTACCCCTTTGTGACACTTAGTTAAAACATGTTGAAAATCCATGGAAGTCCAAACTAATTAGTACAAGGTGTGAGCACTATTGGTATATTATGCATGAGGCAAGAAAACTTATAGGAAGTAATTATGCATAAGCCATACTATTTATCACTACGGTTGACATATGTAGCACCTCCTAAAATAAATATTTTCAACACTCCTATTGCTTTCAAAATAAAAAGCTCTAGCACATGGGTAATCCCTGCTTCCCTCTACGAAGGGCCTTTCTTTTACTTTCATGTTGAGTCTCCACCTTCTACTTTATGCACCAATTAAGAGAGCATAGTTTTCATTCTTAGTGCAATGTGCATAGTCCCAAAATTATTATTGATTGATTCATGATTTTGCCATGGCTTGCTCTTAAATTACTTGTATCTAGTCACACTTTGAACTTTGAAGGTGTCCTTGCATTTATGTTTTGCTATTCCATAAGGACATGTTGAGTACCATGTTGAGTACCACTTTATTATGTTTACTCTATGATTATAAACACACAGTTGCTTTCAATGCACTATTATCTATGATCCTTTGTTTGAGTTACTCTTCATGTTATAACATAGTTGCTAAGTTCAATTGAATTATGTCTATCATGCCTATGTTAGAGTACTTAGATCCCATCTCACAATGCTTTACATGCTTGATCAAGATTGTGTTGGCTTCATGTCACCTCAAAAATTATTTTGTTATCACTTACCTACTCGAGGACGAGCAGGAGTTAAGCTTGGGGATGCGATACGTCTCAAACGTATCTATAATTTTTGATGCTCCATGCTTGTTTTACACCAATTCATATGTGTTTTGTTTACACTTTGTTGCACTTTTACATGATTTCTGGCACTAACCTATTAACAAGATGTCACAGTGCCAGTTCCCTATTTCTTTATTTTTGTGTTTTAGAAAAGTTGTACAGGAAATATTCTCGGAATTGGACGAAACAAAAGCCAAAGTCAATATTTTACCAAAACACGTCCCCCAAACGCTCAATCCGGCCCCGTTTGGTGGACGGTTTAGGGGACGTGACTGGATATGCTCTGAGGAACACCGCTGTGAGAACACCAAACGCCGACGTAGGGACAGGTCAGCTACCGCACCCCTGCACCACCACATCCATATAGGACCAGGATCCACAACTAGAAAAACAACCTATAACCCCATGGCTGCCAGGCGCCCTTAGATCGCAGGCAACAGTCGATGGGCTAAAATGGGGCTGGGTCCCCGGCCCGAACGAGAAGCGGCTATATATCTAGATCTACCATGCTCAAAACTGCACCAGGAGTCTTTTACACACCCGGATGGACACAGCGCTGTTGCAGGACAAGACTTGCCGCGTCGGGCCTTGTGCAGCCTCAACCTTGCCACAAACCAAGCTTGTGTCACCCACTCCTGCAGAGACCACACCAAAGGAGTCGCCGCTCCCGCCACAAGCATGTCAGGTCGTTGTATCCACCACGCCACTGCGCCCTACGACCAATGTCGCACCCTCATTGACTGCGGGGACTGATGGGTTCAGTTGAACTATGATCGAGTTAAATACGGAGGCTTTATATAGGCGAAGAGGCGACGCAGAGGGTCGAAGGGGTGGCCACACCATATGGCGGCGCGGCCAGGGCCCGGGCCGCGCCGGCCTATGGTCCGGGGGCCCGATGCCCCCTCCGGTCCTTCCCGGTGTTCCGGATGCTTCCGGTGAAAATAGAAACCTGGGTCTTCGTTTCGTCCAATTCCGAGAATATTTCGTTACTAGGATTTCGAAACCAAAAACAGCAGAAAACAGAAGCGGCACTTCGGCATCTTGTTAATAGGTTAGTTCCAGAAAATGCACGAATATGACATAAAGTGTGCATAAAACATGTAGATAACATCAATAATGTGGCATGGAACATAAGAAATTATCGATACGTCGGAGACGTATCAGCGTGCGAACCACACGCTTTCGCTAAACGTCCCGCGGGGTACAGTACAAAATATAAACACCCGAAGGCAACAGGAAGTAAACACTCGGAGGCAACAGTAAGTAAAGCATGGCATACATGGCAAAGGCAAATAAAACCAAGGTTGTGGCCCCCTTTTCAACTGACTTGAGAAAAGGTAATGGGTGAGGGGGGTCCCAATAATCGTCCCCACGCATGGGTAGAGCGCTCAATCTCGGAACGAGATAACAAGAACTCGGGTCCTAGGGGACATTAGCAAGTCAAAGTTCCGATGCTTTCGCAAAGGGGCTCACGGATGCCTCTCGCTTACAATTTTAGTTGTTAACAATTAAGTAAAGCATGAGTATCTCCAACAAGCTGATATAGCATGTGATAACCTCCCAACAACCCAACATATCCCGATAACGGATCGAGATAAACAACGGAGCCTAAACACGCCTACGACTCGCAAGGCTCAAACATCAAGCAACGGCTATGGTTAAGGAATGATACATATAGGATTATTATGGTAAACAAGTGGAATATGACACGTGACTCGATAAAGAATCGCAACATAAGGATAGCAATGCGAGGGAGAGAGTAAAATAGGTGAAGAGAGAGGGCTCGCCTGTGAAAAGCTGCAGAAGAACTTGTCGGAGAACTCGTCGTATCTCACATCACCACTTCGTGATCCTATCCGGGAAGAAGCAAATGCTGGAACACACAACGCATGCAAGTCTTACTACTACGGATAAAGAAGATCCAGCATGATCAAGATGCAGGCATGCATGACATGGCAAAGATGATGCGATGCAACTTATCCATATTAATCGGAGTCGGAACCCCGGACAAACAAATTAAGTTGGAGTTGCATTTCTACCGCCAAATTTAAGGGTGGATTAGCATGGCAAACATGGCAGGGGTGAGCTACATCAAAGTTAAATGGAACCGGGACAAAATTTATATAATATCCCACTTATTCCATATGTTCCATATTAGGTGTTACTGCAAACTATCACGAGATTGTATGATGCATTATGCAATAGTAGACATGGATGGCATATTCATGTTCCTCTCATTTTTCTGATCAAAATTGATATAGAACACTTTTTGATTTGAGTTACAGATTAAATGTTACTAACCGAATAGTTTTTATTATTGAAAATAGATTTACAGAATATAATTAATCGAGAAAAGGACCCGAAAACAATTTTCGGAAAGGGGGAAGGACCCCGGGTTACTTTGCAAAATATCCAGGGGGGTTTTCTCAAAAACAGACACAGGAAGGGGTTGCGGGTTGTTTGCAGAAGAAATGGAGGGCCTGGATGCAAAAGCATCCAGATCCAGATCTGGTGGAGATTTCTCACCGAGCGGGTGGCTAGCCCGGGTCGCTGACGGGTGGGACCAAAGAAGCGGACGTGGCGGCCAGGCTGGCGAACCATCCAGGCACGCACGGAAGGTGCTCGACGCGGAGATGCCGTGCGCGGCGAAGGGAGACGCGGTGGATCGCGGCTCGGCGGCCGCGCGGCGCGGGCGCTGCGGAGGGACCCCGGATGCGCGCGTGAGGGCGTTGGGTGCGCCTCGCCGGCGCGGACCGAGAGGATGGCGGCGGCGAGCACGAGGGGTTCGCCGGAGAGCGGCCTGGCGGGGATCACCTCGCGGTGGAGGAGCTCGGCATCAGCAAGGGGAGGACGAACCAGGAAGCAAAGGAGGAGGGGAGGATGTCCAGAAGGCGCGCGAGGTTACCAGGGAGACGAAGGAGGAGTCGGTGTGGCCGGAGGTGGATGGTGGTCGCCGGAATCGGGGAAAAACGCCGCCAGGACGCAGAGGGGAACGGCGATTTTGCGCTCGATTTACGGAGCCCCTTTTCGATTCCTTCGGCGAGGTTGCAGAGGAGAACGAGGCGGAGCTTTTGGTGGCGGTGGCTTGTCGAGGGGATGCCGGAGATGGTGGGGCGCCGGCGAAGAAGTGGCAGTGCTGTGGGGTTTCTCCCCTTCTCGTTTGGCTTGCAGTAGAAGAAAGGAGCAGGGCGAGAGAGGCGTGTGCGATGGGGAAAAGGAAAAGAGGCGTGGTCCAGAGATAAAGCGTGAGGAGAGGGGAGGCTCACGCGGGCAGGTGGAGCTGGGCGCGGCGTTGGTGGAGGACCAGAGCCTCACGCTATGTGCGTGCGAGGTGGAAGACGACAAGGGGAGGGTTGCGTCTCCGCTCGAACCGGTATGAGCTGGTGGGCTGGACTCGGGCCAGAGAAGGAAAGGTGGGCCGCGCGGTGGAGGAAGGGAAGCAGACCAGAAAAGAGAGAGAAAGAGAGGAGGGAGGCCCGGGTAGGATTAGAGGTGGATAGGGTTTTTTTCTGTTTTCTGTTTATTAAAACATTTGAATTCAAAACCTTTTCTGTTTTGAATTTGAAACAAAGGTGGGAATGAGATTTAAAAATAGTTGCAAAATATTTATTTTGTTGTAACCAAAACAAAACACATTATATTCAAAACTTCTTTGTTGGTAAATATTAATTATAAAATAAGTAATATGAGAGGGAGAGGGAGATTAGGGTATTTAAAGGAAGAGACAAGGGGGGGGGGGGGTTTATAAAAAATAGTTTATTTAATAAAATCATTGAAGATATGATGCATATCCTATGATGAACATGGAACGACACGGAAAAACAAGCAGCGGAGAAAAATCTATTTAGGGTTTTTCCGGGTCGTTACAAACGACACCACTAACAAGGAACCTCGCCCCGAGGTTCCACGTCAACCTAAGGGGGAGAGAGGTGAACTACCGAATCTTCTGGCGCATCGTTGATCTTCACCCGACCTTGGCGTGGCGAAGTGTTGATCTTCTCGACACCACTAACAAGAATTCTTGCTCCATGCTGATCGGCGACACCACTAACAAGAAGTCGTTGTTCCGCTGTTGATGATGCGTTTCTGTCGGATCCTCCGAAGATCGAACCTATTAGGTGAGGGGCAAAGATCGTCCAACCCGCGTAGAAGCTTAAGACTCAGAAACACAGATAAGATAGAAGACTCAAAATCGCAAAGGTAAGAGGAGAAAGAATATAGATAAGAAGAAAAATCAGAGCTAATCAGATCTATCCAACGAATTTCGAAAATAGGTTTTGACAATAGACACAACGTCCATTGGCAAGGTTATCCTACAGGCTGGACTAGTGGGGTACCGCAACCTGAGGCTCTGATACCAACTTGTGACGCCCCGGAACCGGTACCATGAGGATTCCAGCGATCCCGCCGAAATCCGCACGATATCGATTCTGAGACGCCCTCCGACACGACGTGCGCGTCGAATCACACACGTGATGCCAGAGGAATTAACACGAGCGGTAACACTACAACAAGATTACAATAGAGCCCACAAGATACATATATTACAACAACGACTCCAACGAGTCAAGATACAAATATACAATACGAAGATCCAAATCATACAGAAGATCGAATACGTCCGAGTACGGACAAGATACAACTTGGACTAAGAGTCCTGAAGATAACCAGTGGCGTCCATAACCCTGCCCAGGCCAAGCCGGAAGGGTAACCTTGCTAACGTCGTCATCTCGTACCTGCCAAAGTCGGGCCATCGGTTGCCGACAAAAGGGAGGAAGCAAAAGAGAAAGGGAAAAGGCGAGAGTAAGTACCAAGGAACGAACTCCGGCACGTACTTAGCGAGACTAGAAATGGCTATGCTCGCCGGGCGAGTATATATATATATCGCCTGGGGCTATATGGTAGGTTTAGCGGCAGCAAAACTATAACCAATAGAGACACGCTACAACATCCGTCTACTCAGAGAAGATAAGAGAGCGCATAAGGTAACAGATAAAATACTACACAAACATAACCCAGCCGATTACACATATCCCCTTCAACAAAGCGAAGAGGCAATGTAAAAGGCACTCAACGGTGGATAAGTTTTATTAGGTATCGGTTATAGTAATGCTATGTTACTACGCAAGTTATTATCAGATTATTAACAACAAGTATAAGGTGTAAGTTGTTCTATGATCAAGCTATACAATTCCAAGTCGTCCATAACCGCGGACATGGCTTATCGATAAGATGTACACCTCGCAGGGGTTGCCCAAATGTAACCATACGCATGCTCGACCCACTTACGACAGGTGGATGTCTCACAACAAGACCGTTCCCAGCTCAACAAGAAAGTCTAGGGGGCCACCCGACTAAGCTACCCGTAACGAAGTCCGGCCGTACTCCGAAGCGGACTCGGGGTTTGCGACGGCGGCTAGGCGTGCGAACCACACGCTTTCGCTAAACGTCCCGCGGGGTACGATACGAGAATATAAACACCCGAAGGCAACAGGAAGTAAACACTCGGAGGCAACAGTACGTAAAGCATGGCATACATGGCATAGGCAAATAAAACCAAGGTTGTGGCCCCCTTTTCAACTGACTTGAGAAAAGGTAATGGGTGAGGGGGGTCCCAATAATCGTCCCCACGCATGGGTAGAGCGCTCAATCTCGGAACGGATAACAAGAACTCGGGTCCTAGGGGACATTAGCAAGTCAAAGTTCCGATGCTTTCGCAAAGGGGCTCACGGATGCCTCTCGCTTACAATTTTAGTTGTTAACAATTAAGTAAAGCATGAGTATCTCCAACAACTGATATAGCATGTGATAACCTCCCAACAACCCAACATATCCCGATAACAGATCGAGATAAACAACAGAGCCTAAACACGCCTACGACTCGCAAGGCTCAAACCTCAAGCAACGACTATGGTTAAGGAATGATACATATAGGATTATTATGGTAAACAAGTGGAATAGGACACGTGACTCGATAAAGAATCGCAACATAAGGATAGCAATGCGAGGGAGAGAGTAAAATAGGTGAAGAGAGAGGGCTCGCTCCGTGAAAAGCTGCGAGAAGAACTTGTCGGAGAACTCGTCGTAT
The DNA here is from genome assembly GCF_022539505.1 of Lolium rigidum. Classification (NCBI taxonomy): domain Eukaryota; kingdom Viridiplantae; phylum Streptophyta; class Magnoliopsida; order Poales; family Poaceae; genus Lolium; species Lolium rigidum. The sequence continues at coordinate 266,465,205 of NC_061511.1, forward strand.
CTCACATCACCACTTCGTGATCCTATCCGGGAAGAAGCAAATGCTGGAACACACAACGCATGCAAGTCTTACTACTACGGATAAAGAAGATCCAGCATGATCAGATGCAGGCATGCATGACATGGCAAAGATGATGCGATGCAACTTATCCATATTAATCGGAGTCGGAACCCCGGACAAACAAATTAAGTTGGAGTTGCATTTCTACCGCCAAATTTAAGGGTGGATTAGCATGGCAAACATGGCAGGGGTGAGCTACATCAAAGTTAAATGGAACCGGGACAAAATTTATATAATATCCCACATATTCCATATGTTCCATATTAGGTGTTAATGCAAACTATCACGAGATTGTATGATGCATTATGCAACAGTAGACATGGATGGCATATTCATGTTCCTCTCATTTTTCTGATCAAAATTGATATAGAACACTTTTTCATTTGAGTTACAGATTAAAAGTTATTAACAGAATAGTTTTTATTATTGAAAATAGATTTACAGAATATAATTAATCGAGAAAAGGACCCGAAAACAATTTTCGGAAAGGGGGAAGGACCCCGGGTTACTTTGCAAAATATCCAGGGGGGTTTTCTCAAAAACGGACACGAGCGCAGGGTTGCGGGTTGTTTGCAGAAGAAATGGAGGGCCTGGATGCAAAAGCATCCAGATCCAGATCTGGTGGAGATTTCTCACCGAGCGGGTGGCTAGCCCGGGTCGCTGACGGGTGGGACCAAAGAAGCGGACGTGGTGGCCAGGCTGGCGAACCATCCAGGCACGCACGGAAGGTGCTCGACGCGGAGATGCCGTGCGCGGCGAAGGGAGACGCGGTGACTGCGGCTCGGCGTCGCGCGGCGCGGGCGTTGCAGAGGGACCCCGGATGCGCGCGTGAGGGCGTTGGGTGCGCCTCGCCGGCGCGGACCAGAGGATGGCGGCGGCGAGCACAGGGGGTCGCCGGAGAGCAGCCGGCGGGGATCACCTGCGGCGGAGGGGCTCGGCATCAGCAAGGGGAGGACGAACCAGGAAGCAAAGGAGGAGGGGAGGATGTCCAGAAGGCGCGCGAGGTTACCAGGGAGACGAAGGAGGAGTCGGTGTGGCCGGAGGTGGATGGTGGTCGCCGGAATCGGGGAAAAACGCCGCCAGGGACGGAGAGGGGAACGGCGATTTTGCGCTCGATTTACGGAGCCCCTTTTCGATTCCTTCGGCGAGGTTGCAGAGGAGAACGAGGCGGAGCTTTTGGTGGCGGTGGCTTGTCGAGGGGATGCCGGAGATGGTGGGGCGCCGGCGAAGAAGTGGCGAGTCTCGTGGGGTTTCTCCCTTCTCGTTTGTCTTGCGGTAGAAGAAAGGAGCAGGGCGAGAGAGGCGTGTGCGATGGGGAAAAGGAAAAGAGGCGTGGTCCGAGAGATAAAGCGTGAGGAGAGGGGAGGCTCACACGGCGGTGGAGCTGGGCGCGGCGTTGGTGGAGGACCAGAGCCTCACGCTATGTGCGTGCGAGGTGGAAGACGACAAGGGGAGGGTTGCGTCTCCGCTCGAACCGGTATGAGCTGGTGGGCTGGACTCGGGCAAGAGAAGGAAAGGTGGGCCGCGCGGTGGAGGAAGGGAAGCAGACCAGAAAAGAGAGAGAAAGAGAGGAGGGAGGCCCGGGTAGGATTAGAGGTGGATAGGGTTTTTTTCGTTTTCTCGTTTATTAAAACATTTGAATTCAAAACCTTTTCTGTTTTGAATTTGAAACAAAGGTGGGAATGAGATTTAAAAATAGTTGCAAAATATTTATTTTGTTGTAACCAAAACAAAACACATTATATTCAAAACTTCTTTGTTGGTAAATATTAATTATAAAATAAGTAATATGAGAGGGAGAGGGAGATTAGGGTATTTAAAGGAAGAGACAAGGGGGGGGGGGTTTATAAAAAATAGTTTATTTAATAAAATCATTGAAGATATGATGCATATGCTATGATGAACATGGAACGACACGGAAAAACAAGCAGCGGAGAAAAATCTATTTAGGGTTTTTCCGGGTCGTTACACTCAACCCCTGCACCGCATTGATGCCGATGTCGTTGGAAGCTGCGCGTGCACGCGTTGGCATTGATGGCCAGCGGTACCTAAACCGTGGCTACGCCCGCCTCTTCTCCCCCACTCCCATGGCCGCCACCATTGCCACGCCTCCACAATCTCTCCACGATGAAGCTGGCGAAGTGGATGAAGAAAACCAAACCGCCAATGACCAAGAGGCTGGATCCACGTCCGCCTGGCGGTGCCACCAGGAGTCTCCGCCTCGGCGGAACCCTGCGCGCGCCCGCCTCCTTCCTCCACCCCTGCAGCCACACCAGTTTGCCGGTCCACAGTTGGAGGCAACGGCTCCTCCTCTTCACCGACCGGGCGGCAACATGCAGTACATAACGGTGCAGGAAGCGCAATGGCGGTGGGCGCAGGGCGACCCCTGTCACCACCGCGATGTCTCCCTGCCGCACGGGTGGCACCAGAACAAGGGGAGGCTCCATGTTCCGCCACCACCGACGGACCAGCATGCGCTGTACCAGGAGATGCGCCAGTGAATCGAGCGGCTGCTGCTGGCGATGCAACACGAGGGCTTGTACCGACGCGAGGATTACTGGCGCGCCTTCCTTTCCTATGAGCACGAGGCGCGCCGGATTATCTGCGGTCTCCGGGATTTCATGCCCGGCGACGCCGCGCCAAGAGGAGGTTGTGTACAATGACGACGAGGACGACAACGAGATGGAGGACGTGCCTCCAGCCACTGTGAAGCTGGAGGCACTCGTCCCCGATGACTACGAAGAGGAGGTGGCCATGTTGTCTCCCTGCTGCCGCCACCACCGCTGCCGCCACACGCGCCACCATAGGCAGAATGGGACGGCCAGGAGGTTCCACCTCCCCCGCAGTACGTGCCGCCAGCGACACCACTGCAGATCGCGCAACTGCAACGGTACGCGTCGCCGCGTCCGCAGTACGCGTAGCCAGCGGAGGTCCCTGCTTGGGCGCAGCAGCTGTGAACGCCCCCGCCCTACATCGACCTCGTCTCCGACGACGAAGAAGACGGCGGCGCCTGAATTAGTGTAGATTTTAGTTCGAAACTATGTAAATTATGTTTGAATCAATGAAAAGTTCTATCAAATTTTCACGCGCTTTTTAAACTTCATGCCGTTTTATTTGTCTTCTGTGCGTGGGCCAACCAGTCGCGCGCTGCTGCACGCAATGTTCGGGTGGTCGGACCGCGAGACGCATCCTATCCGCGGGCGATCTAAACGGACGGAAACGAATCGTTTGGGCCGATTTAGGTAGGCCCGCTAGGGATGCTCTGACAACTCCGGCAGGCCGCGGCTGTACTTTTACTTCTAGCGTGCACACATGCAGCCATCTGACTTCATCTCGCAGCCTCTCAACGTACCGCACGATTCGGCACTAACTGAGAATCAGACTGTGGCATCGATCATACAGTACCCCTCACTCGGCTAGAAAAGACGGTAGTTAATGCAACGCAACGGGCAACTAACCACGTGAATGCATATGCATATGCATGATCAGTCACCTCGCCGTGCCGCGCAAGTACGTACTTTTTGCTCCACGCCTCGCTATAAGAAACCCCGCGGCGCGATCCATCCATGATCCATCCATACAAGCAGAGAAGGCAGTAGTGTGCAGAGCACAGCAATGGCGTCTCTGTGCCGAGGCTACCTCCTGTTCGTCCACCTCCTGCTGCTGCCCGTGGCGCTTCTCCCGTGCGCCCATGGAGCACCAGCAGACACAGGTAAGATCAAAATCTCGGCCGTCTTCGTATTCGGCGACTCCATCGTCGACCCCGGCAACAACAATAATCGGCTCACGGAGGCGAAGGCTGACTTCCCGCCCTACGGCCAGGACTTCCCCGGCGGGGTGGCCACCGGGAGATTCTCCAACGGCAAGGTCCCTGGGGACATGTTTGGTACGTACTGGTGGGAACTAACTTCGTTGTTTACGCTGTGTATAATTTTGGTCTAGATAGGGTGCCTTTTCTGTTGATTTAGGAATTAACTATTTCTTTCACGTTTCATTGAACTTTGGTTGCACCAACGTGATTGAATGGCTGTGTTTAGTTGAAGGCTAACAGCTAACTAACTTTTCCACACCTATGGTTAAGTCAAGTGTAGCCAAGAAAATATGCACACCACGCTTGTGACAAACTTTTGCAATGCTGAGTTTATGCGAGCTCGTAGTAGTAGTGGTACGACAGTCCCAGATGTGTCCATGTCATAGTAGTACCTTTTCCAATACTTACTGGAATTTAAAAAGTGTTAAATATACTTGTGATGAGCAAAAGACACGGTTGGGTTGTCGAATATCAACCGTGCTCACGGGTGCCCGCCAACTAGTGGCGCCTGATAATTTCATGGATCGCCTACATGTTCTTCTAAAAACCACCGCACAACGTGGAAGTTTGACACTTCCACAACAACTCCGATGAAGAGCAGCACCACTGGACTTGAGGCGCGATTTTTACCGTCCCAAATCATTTATACATCATTGTTCTATATTTTCGGTTTCTTATAATGTAAGAACTAACGGTGTAGTACACATATGTTAATAGTCATTCTACCATAATGGTAGAACATGTACATATGTAGTTCTAACGTATGATGAAGAATTACCTTAGTGAGGCATGCAAAATTTGCTACTTCTATCTTCTTTATATCTTTAAAATCTTTATGTTCAAGATGTACTCTTTGGAGTAATTGATCTTTCATGATTTTCTTCAGTATTGTCAACTCCATCCATCCCAACAAAGTACTTGAAATATATACCAAGCTGTCTCCATATTAGCACATATATTACCCCACGTTCAGATTATTTTAAATATATCCAACTATATAAATATGCTGATTTTATTCCCAAAAAGAATGATATATTTTCGCGAATAAATCAATTACTTATCTGAAACTATGATTTGGTCAACCCTTTATAAGTATTAGCTCTTTATTGTCTTGACAATTCCTAATCCATACACAAACATTCTAGTGTTACACCGAGTGGAAACTTGAATATCTACTGATATTATTTATCCTCATCGAGCAGCTTCAGGGTTCGGAATTAAGAAACTACTGCCACCATACATTGGAGACGATCTTCAACTAAGTGACCTACTTACCGGTGTTGTATTTGCCTCAGGAGGCAGTGGATATGATCCTTTAACTTCTATACCCGCGGTAACTAAATGTATCTTATGTGTCTACTAGTAAGAAAGTTCTTCGTCAAGTATATTTCGTTTTGGTTTCACCCGAAACTAAGATTGTCAGGGAAATTTGTAAATACTAATTTATGATCCTTCAGGCTGCTACATCAAGTACCGGACAGCTTGAGTTATTCCTTGAGTATAAGGAGAGGTTAAAATCTTTAGTTGGTGAAGAGGAGACGGCACGTGTAATCTCTGAAGGCATATACTTCACAGTCATGGGGGCAAATGACCTTGCAAACAATTACTTTTTACTCCCCTTGAGGCGCCATCAATATGACCTTCCTTCATATATTAACTTTCTTGTTTCTTCGGCCGTCAACTTCACTATGGTAAGAGCTATTATTAAAACTCTAAACTTGTAAGAAATTATTTGTCGTCATAGCTTTTTTTAGAGAACTTGTTTCACAAAGTTCTTGTCTTCAGAAGTTCTTCAAAAGTATAAAGTGATGCATATTTCCCTTTGTTGGTGCATTACAGATACATCAGATTTTTTTTTAATTACTGCATTTTGTATAGCGTCTACTTCTCCTGACAAGTATCCACATAGGCATGTACTATAATCATCGTGGTACCATAAATAACTTACAATCGCCTACTTTTTTATGTGTTATTTCTTTATATTTTTTCATTCACATTTTGCTAGTCAATCTACATATACAGAAATTTAGCACTGCCTTACTTTTCTGCCCAGAAATTAAATGAGATGGGTGCAAGGAGAATTGGGTTCATTGGCATTCCACCAGTTGGATGTTGTCCTTCACAAAGAATACTTGGATCAAGAGAATGTGAGCCATTGAGGAATCAAGCGGCACAATTATTCAATTCTAAAATCACAAATGAAATACGCCGGCTAAATGAAGAACAAAGTGTTCCAGGCTCAAAGTTTGCTTATCTTGATATATACTACAATTTGCTTGATCTTGTTCAGCGACCACAGTTTTATGGTGAGTGCTCACTTCATTCTCGGTTGTTATTTTAGAGAATGCCATGAACTGTTTTTGTAGAGTATATCTTCAACTGAGCCATATTTATATAAATTACTGAGACACATTTACCTCTTAAATATCGTAAACTTACGAAACTATATACAAACAAATGCAACAATGCGAGAGCTGCATAGTAAACTAATATGGTGTATAAATGTTTAAATATTTTTTATTATCATTTTATAATATGAGCTTTCTATAACGTGTTCAGGAATATGAGCTAATGTATATGTTTTCATCACAACAATTTGGTGCTGAACATTGTGCAAATTTTTGCTATACAGGTTTTAAGGAGGTAGCCGAGGGATGCTGTGGCAGCACAGTACTAAATGCAGCAATATTCATTAAAAATCATCATGCATGTCCAAATGTTAACGATTTCATTTTTTGGGACAGCTTCCACCCTACTGAAAAGGCCTACAGCATTGTGGTTGATAAACTCTTTCAGCAAAATATGCATGACCTAATGTGAATCTCCGGACAAATGAACAAGTTCTATTAGAACCACAAGTCAATTTGAGAGTTAGTACTCTCCTGCACTGTGACTATTTGACCGTGCATGTATACTTTTACAATGAGTGAATGTTTTAACCTTTCAAATGGGTCAGAGCTTGTCGAACATATGCGGGAATTGTTCTTATAGACTCGAACACATGTACCTGTTTCGAACTTTCCCTCAAACTTATTCATGGGACATGTTACGAATTTGTTGTCCATTGGTGTGGAAGTTGAGAGCTTATCCGATAATAGCGTTCTATGTTCTTTAGGAAAATGATATGTTGTGGGAAACGAACCCTGTCAGGCTTTGTTCGGTTAATCCCCACCTCAGGTGGATTGAAGTGTATTGGGAAGTATTTTGACTTAGATAAGATCTAATACCCCTCAATGCACCTCAAATCGAGGAGATTTTGTTGAAACCGAACAAGGCCATAGCTTTTTTTAACTAATACTACTCACGCGGTTTCTCAGATTTTTTTCGATAAAGAGCATATATTAATATCGCGGAGATACCAATTACACTCAGCCTCTGCAACAACATCATACCGTAATGGCATAAAGGATGCACACAGCCAAAAAAGAGAAAAGAATTACAAAAAGAAGGGTCCCGCTACAGAGATCCATATATAACTTGAAACGGCAACACTAACACCACGAAGACAACACCAGAAGATCAGCTTCTCATAAGCGACGGCTTCAAGAAGGAAACAGTGCACAAACGCTATCGTCACCCGATCATAGATCTTAGGTTTTCACCCTGAAGAAAGTCTTCTCTCTCAAAACAATGCCTTCAAGAAGAACACTGCCAGGTACAACCAATTAAGGCCAGACCTTGGATTTTAACCCTGAAAGATAAGACTCTGAATTTCTCATGTGCAGCCGCCCCCACATACCTGTCACTGCTTCAAGTCACGAAGCACCAAGTCAATTCCACCACACCACCAACATCCGACAATCATAGTTGTTCCACCGATCTCGGCTTAATGACCTTCTCCGCTAGCACCATGGAAAGAAAACGAACTCCATGATATTAATAACCAGCAGAGTTTCGAAGTGCTCCCTCTGAAACCAAACGGCCAGATAAAAACATGGGTGCACACGACCGAAACCACCCATCCATCAATCTTCGGGCATTACTCGCACAATGAAATTCGCCGACAGTGCCTTCCGGAACACGTCAATCCACCTAGACTGGTGGGAACAAGCATCCGACAGATCTTCAAACTTGGTGCGAGAAGAATCCTAGAACCGCCACCTTTATTCCTCGACGCGGACGAAACGGCCCCCACTCCGCCATCCGCCGCCCGATGATGATGAAGGAGGTTCAGAAAATCGTCGCCTTGCTAAGACGATGCCGTCAAGTCCATGGCGACTGCAGATAAGAAGACTCGGCAGCAGGTTGAAACCCCCGGCCAGGAACCGGCGGTGCTGCCCATGGTCGCCCGAACGAATCGGCCAAGGCCGTCCTCGCAGCAGGCCATAGAAGGCGTAGCAGACGGCCAGGCACTACGGCCCTGGAGATCTGCTCGGCACGGTAAGCAGCACCCAATGCGGGCCACCACCGTGGCCGGGCACAACACCCCATTGCCGCACACGCGCGCCCCGCCACCCATCTCGGCCCTGGATGGGCCGCTCCGCCCGCCGCCACCTGAAGCCGCGCCAGACCCGCGCCGCCGCAGTCCGCCGCTCCCAGCCGCCTTGCGTTGCGTTGCGCTGCGCCGCCCAAGCAGCCGCACCGGCGAGCGCCGCCACCACCACCAGCCCGGGGTTGCTGCCCCAGCTTCCGAGCTTCGCCGCCTGCAGCGACCAGAGGACCCCCGCCACCCTTTGGGGATGGGGTCCGTCGCCACCGCGGCAAGGGCCGGCGGCAGCGGTGGCAGGGAGGGGGCGTTGAGACCGACGGCGGGAGGGCGCTAGGGTTTTCCCCCGAGTCGCCAGAGGTGTGGTATCTCAGATATGGTTATGCTTGCAATGATCTGTTTATTTTTCATCTCAGCACCCTCCGACCAACAGGGTGTAGGGAAGTCCCCACAACTCATACGGAACTGGGGCGGTTCCAAAATTAATTTGCTCATGTCGTTGCGGATGAGCTCCAGTTGTGGCCTCTTGCATCTGCATCGGCTGAGCTTGAGGGCATGTACAATGGTGATATTTTAGCAGTGCCACGTAGGATAAATGCTGAGGTGGAGGGGAGAGAATGTTGAAAAAAGGGGTTGTCTTCTCTTAATTAAGAGATGATCTCTTAGCACAATCTCTCTCACCACAAATTTAGGATATCTGATTACTAGAGATAAGACTAAAAAATAATCCATTGTACATCATATTTTGTTGTTATATCTAAATTACGTGGCGGCGCTATGATAAGATAGTCTTATGAACCATTGTACATGCCTTGAGGAGACACCTCCAGCTTCGCCCTCAGTAACACATTAATCCCCTGCTTCACGGCGGTTGTCTCTGAACTTCCCAAAAACTTGTTCTCTGACCAACATGGTGCCGGATACTTAATATTATGATAGATGTAGTAATACTAGATGCCGCAACAAAACTCGCTTTGGTTTGAATTTTAGAACAAAGACAATGATGATGCATGTCAGAATTTTATATCCACCTAAGATCATGTTGTATTGCAACGTTCAATTCTCCTAACATCTCAACACAGCCCTCAAACATTTTCTAGGGATGGTGTTTTGGCTCTCGCGTGCATTTGCACCATATGAACTCCCTCCGGCACCAAATACATGGCGTAGAAATTTAGTTAATGCATCAACCGTTTCTAAGTTTGACAAAATATGTAGAATGAAATGTCAACAATTATAATATTGAGTAAGTACATTATAAAAATATATCGAAGGGTGGATCAACTGATATTGCTTTAGTATCATAGATATATTTATTTTTTGTGTGTAATAGCAGGTCAAACTTACAAAGCATTCATTTTTACTATATGGCATGTGCTTGGAGTTGGAGGTTTAAAATCGTAAAATGTTTTTTAACAATTTTTTTTGTGTCTTTCATGTGCATGCAAAAATCCATGAAGAAAAGACATATATTGTGTCTTGAACAAAAAAAAATCAGGTCTCCAGAAAACAAGTTCAAAAGTGGCTTCAAAGAACTTACGATGGCGGCATGAATGAATGAGTTTTTGGTTCCAGAAAAGACGCAGAGAGAGGTCGTTGGGAATGAGTTGTGTGTGTGTAGACCAGAAGAAGTATATGATTTAGTGTTTTGTTTTAAACTGGGAGATGTCTCGAAGGGCCTAGGTAGCAAATTTCATTAAAGCGGGTGTGGTTACACTTTACAAGTAGGTTCTTGGAAAATTAAACCATATCTAGCAAAATGGACCCTCAAATATAGAGAGGGTAAACACTATTCGGTCCTTCAACATTGTTGGGAAACAGAGGACTACACTGAAGGCCTTCTTCTCCAGCGCCAGGGACTAGAGACCACTTGGTCTGGAGCACCGCCTTGCGTCATTCATGGGGACTCTAGAGGGAGGTTGAACAAGCGCTAGCGCTCCAGATAGGGAGCCACCCTTTGGCCAGCTAAGTCTGAAATCCATCTTGGGTCACCGAGATTGAACATCAGTTTCTTGTGCTCTCTGCGTTCCAAAAAAGATGTCTCAATTTTATCTAAATTTGCATGAAGGTATCTCTAACTCCCATCACATCCCATATTCTTCAACAATGCCGATCTGCCTCCTCTCCATACCACCACCATGGCAACAAGGAGAAAAATGATCCTCGTCGCCAAATGGGCTCCAGGTAGCACTGTGACCATAAGCTTTATTGATGGAGTAGCTAGGTCTCCCTATGGCCTCCGGCTCCAGCCCCAGGAGCTAGCGCCACAACGAGCAAGAGAATCACCAGAGAACTAGATCCATCCCAAGGAATCTAGTGCATTCCTCCTAGCTCGACACTAACTACCACGGGAGATGACATGTGAAGTGTTGGATGGTCAGTTGCGGTCTGCGGGCAGCGGTGCTTTGCCTCTTTGGGCCTTGTTAGTCTGCCCATGAATTGTAAATGCATAGACATTTCTGCAGGACAGTATACATGGGCCATGACCCATCGTCCTGTTGGGCTTGGGCGGGTCGGCTAGGCTAGGCTGCTCAGGCCCAGGAACGGCCCTCTGTTCAACACGTCATACCTCCCTGGCTTCTGTTCGTCTCTGTCATGAAAAGATGGACACCACATAGTGCACGCAAATGTAGAATTCCAGTATTCCACTTAAAAACAGTGTGTCCGTCCGTCAGTCGTTATCATCAAAGCTTGAAGATGTACTGTAATAATCAGCGACCTAGGTAGTAGATCAAGAGATATGTATGAAAGGACGACCGTACGTAACTGATATTGCCGGCCGCATTGAATAAGATAGGTGTACGAGTCTTCGGCTGCTATATATCATATCTCTGTGCCCCACTATTATGCATGTCTTGAAGATCATACACAGTGGTACGACTGATAAGTACTACCAGCGGACCAACCAGCTGTTGCTGGAATGATGAGGGCATGTGACCCCGTGTCATCGTAAGGCGATCACCGGCATGTGAAACTTGAAAGGAGAGCTAGCTATATAGATATAGATCACTCATAAGAGGAAAACATGAATTGGCTCGTTTCGTAGCACAAAACTCATGCGACCTCCGCATTCCGTAGCTGTCAGTCTCGATACAGATAGTGTCAATTTCCATGGTATTCAGGCTAGATTTTGTGTTTAGTCGCCTGTATTATTAGAATGGGGGGATCTGATGTGGTCTAGCGTGCTAGCATATATGCTGCTTTTTCTTTCGAGAAGGAGGGTCGTCACAGGCTTCCCGTCTCTCTCGAGCGACCTGGGTGGCCCGGCTTGTCCATGCCGCTGTCGTCGGCGGGCCTCTCCTAGTGCAGAGGGAAACTGTTGATGTTGGTATCGGTGAACGTACATGACTGATATGGGCTACACAAGTCTTACGGTATCTTCAACGGGGCGATGTAAACGGATGCTGAGCAACCGTTTATGTCCGTTTGGACCTAAAATGCGTCTCGAACACGCTTAAGTGGGGCGAAGCATAGTGATCGGACCATCCACATCGATGCAAACCCGGCGCATATTTACATCTGGGATGCGTCGCGGCGAACGCTGCGCGGACGCCCCAAGTGACCACTCGTGTTTCCACAGGGCATCGCTTCCGCGGCCATCGCTTCCGCGGTCAGCGTTTTCGCGTCTGCGTCGTAGCCTTCGCCGTCAATGTCGCGACTGCCTCTTCTGCGCGCACACTGGCGGGTGGCGGCTGGGCTTCTGCGCCGCCTTCAGTGGCATCGTTTCCCGCGCGCGGCTGGCCTTAAATGTCGACCGGCATCGTTCTTGTCATCGCCCACACCTCCACTCCCACCACCGCCGCGTGCCGCCGCAGCACCATGGGGAAGAAGAAGAACGACTTCGAGGCGTCCGGCAGCGGCACCAAGAAGTCGGAGCGGGCGCACAGGGTGCCGCTACCCGTCAGCGTGGCGCGGCTCATGCACGCGAACTAGACGTCGTGCGACGGCTGGGGGGGACGTGCACATGCCTAGCGGCTGGCAGCTGAGCTACCTCCGGGAGCCCGTCCCGTACGTGCCTGCGTGCGAGCCATATAGGAGTGCCGAGATACGGTACCGCCGTCGGACCTCCGCGCCGATCCCGCCTACACCATCGACTCTGACACCTGGCGCACCTTTCGCGAGTCCGAGAAGGATCCGAGGAGGAGGGCGGGCTTCCTCGGCGATAGGAATTTCCCCTTTGACCGTCCACCGGCGCCTGCATAGGACGACGGCGGCGACGACGACGAGGACTACAACGAGGTGCTGGCCTACCACAACGAGGAGGCCAAGTACGACAACGACGACTACGTCGCATGCATTTTCCAGGAATGGAAGTTGGCCATGGCGGAGGGCCGGAAGTTCGAGTACCCGGACAACATGACGGACGACGAGATCGCGAGGCTCGGCGTCCTCCTCTCGAAGGTGGACCGATCGGTGCAGCCGCCGCTGCCCTAGTACGCCGCAGGCATCATGCCGCCGGGCCTCACGGAGAAAGAGGCCCTACGACTGGCGCTCCAGGACTCGGCCCGCCACCGGTTCAACCGTCGCCTCCACCTCGCCGTACAACCTGTGGGGGCCTCCACCTCCACCACCGGCGTGGGCTGCTCAACCTCCTCCGCCGGAGTAGGATGCTCCACCTCCACCACCATCCTGGGCTGCTCCACCTCACGCACCACCATCGGCCTGGGCAGCTCCACCACCACCACCACCGGCGGCACCGGCGGTTCCGCCACTTCCCAACTGGTCGTGGGTGGTACCAGAGCTCGTCGTGATCAACAGCGACGATGAGAACCAGTAGGCGCATGCGTTCTTAGGATTTTTATTTTCCTTTCTTTTACTATGTAAATTATGTTTTCATGTTAAAAAATGCAAAATCGAAAATAAATGTGTCATGCCGCTGGAGCCACCCTTCGATGCAAACGGACGCGCGGTCGATTTCGACCATTTGAGCCAACGTAAACGGACACGCGTGGACATTTTCGGTGTCCAAAATGTGTCGCCCCGTTGGAGATGCCCCTAGTCTTAGGTCATAAAGGCAACTCCAACGCAGCAACCCACTTGACTCGCGCGCGTTCGTTTCTGTCCGCGTAGACAGAGGGCCCGATCCAAGTGGGCGGCAGCCCATTTACAAGTTTGTTCATATGTACTTGTGTTATTTCGTTTTGATCTAGTTTTGCCCTAAACTCTAGCTATATTTAGATTAAAATGGCAAACGGCTAGTCTATCCTTCATTATCCACTTCTGACCCAGAAGTTAGCAACCCTGCCCACCAATTTTAATTTCGCGAGTGCTACTATTTGCTGAAGCGCTGTGGAGGACAAATTATCTCAAATGCCACAAACGTCTTAGCGTATTCTTCCTAAGTCTTCTCATCAAAAGGGAAGTCATCGATCCACTAAGGAACCTTGAGAGTGGTCACAAACCCACACAAAGCTTGGAGCAATCTCCATAATTTAATTGTAGGCTTCCAAGAAATTGCCACGAAGTGTTCACAGTGAGTAATCCCCAAATTTGATTGGAGGCTCCCACAACACCACTAAGTCACAAAGCGATATAGAGTCCAAAGATCCAAGAGGAAAAAGCTCCCGAAGAGATATCTCGTGAACTTTCTTCTCCACGTATCACCGCGGAGAACTCAAACCGATGCACCAAACGCAATGGCAAGAACACCACTAAGATGCTCATATTCCACCAAACCTACAAAATATATTGGGGGAATAAGAGAGGAAGAAAAATAGGAAATCCAAAAAGAACTCCAAGATCTAGATCTACTATGTTCCCCTCACTTAGAGAGAATGTTGATTGGTGAAAATATAGATCTAGATCTCCTCTCACTGTTCGCTCAAAAAAGATTCAAGAAGCATTTGAGGAATAGAGAGGCAGGACAAGTTTTGAAGGTCAACAATGCAGGAGAGAGATGAGGAAGAAGCTAGCAGTCCAAGGAGGAAGAGGTCCTCATATACCCCCTCCCAAGCCGTTTGGGACCTCCCGGGCCGTATTATCCGCCCTGAGCCGGATTATTCGCCTCCAGTGAAATTAGGGAGTCACCAGGACAATGTGGCGTCGCCATACGCGAACCCCTGCATAGTGGACGGATATTTGGATGGATACTTTATACCCATGTCAGAAATTTTGCATCGAGGCCGGATTATCCACCTTGAAAACTAGCAGAAACAACGAACCGAGAACGAACATAACTTTAGCATTCACACTCCGATTTTGATGATTTTGGGCTTGTTTCGAAGCTATCAACAATCTCTACAATATTATGCAAAGAACCATCATAGTCCATCAAGGGAGCATAGAAACAAATGATGAAATTTTTGACCCATTTATAAAATACATACGTTAAAACCTTCAACCTTGAAATGCAACAAGTTTTCCGTGCAAAATCCATTTTCGCTGAGCTAGAGCTTGTCATGAGAATAAACACAAGATCTAAAACACCATACAGATAAGATCCATATAACAGCCAATGATGCAAATGTTTCAGCTCTCTCCGAATGATATGATCGAGTTACTCACTCAAGAGCCAACTTAATAGTACGACTATATATCCTATAAACCGGTCCCCCAACTATACCACAAGACTACTAAGAAAGAAACCCTATCAAGTGAAAACCTTTAACTTGGACATTCCACTTGAGCTAGATGATGACGATATTGATCGCAAAAAGATGGAACACCATTCTTGAATGTGATTTCTTGATGAAGTCTTGCGGATTGCTCCCATATAATCCACTATGGGAGAGCTTCTTCTTTGGTGCATCTACACATATCCTTGATCACCATATGGATGGAAAGCTTCAAGCTCATGACCTCTTTGAGATACACTACAAGAAAAGTTCTGATAGACAACGTCCCAAAATCGTCCGCTAAGGGGTATTTTTCGTCGCCTATGGGCCTAACCCGACGATATGGGTTCCGTTGTCGAAACTGCGTCAGGCAAAGTCCTACGACGATTTTTTCGGTCCGTCGCGCTTGGGCGCCCTTCCGCCACGGAAAATCGGACCGTTGCAGAAGTGTTTCGGGAGCCCGTTGACTCGCCGACGTCATGCAACCGACACGTGGCGGACGCCGTTAACCGGCGGTGACCGGCGTTAACCAGCTGAAACTCCGTGGTAGATGGAAGGCCCACACGAGGCTCGCCACGTCTTAAGCGGGCCGACCCATTAAGTTTGCGGGCCGGGCCAGCTGACTTAGTTTGACCGGTCAACTATATAGCTGGGCTGGTCCATTAGTTACGTGGGCCGGGCCTAACCTCTAAGGTTGACTGGTCAAAATTTTAATGGGCTAGCCCACTAAGCATGTGGGCCGGGCCGAATGCACTCGTTTGACGGGTCAGCAGGCAAAAGGGCCGGCCCACAAGACATGTGGGACCCACTTTCCTGTTATCGGGCCGACCCATTTAACAAGTGGGGTCCACCTTAAAGCAAGTGGGCCGGCCCAATTAGCATGTGGGTCTCACTTTCCTGCTATCGGGCCGGCCCATTTAGTACGTGGGGTCCACAATAGATCAAATGGGTCGGCCCAACAACCCGATGGTCGGGCCAAAAACACACTCGGGTCCCACATTCCTGTTAAAGGGCCGGCCCATTTAGTATGTGGGGTCCACCATATAGCAAGTGGGCCGGCCCAACAAGATAGTGGGCCGGGCCAAAAACGCAGGTGGGTCCTACTTTCCTATTAAAGGGCCGGCCCATTTAGTATGTGGGGTCCACCATATAGCAAGTGGGCTGGCCCAACAAGAAAGTGGGTCGGGCCAAAAACACAGGTGGGTCCCACTTTCCTGTTAAAGGGCCAGCCCATTTAGTATGTGGGGTCCACCATATAGTAAGTGGGCCAGCCCAACAAGATAGTGGGCCGGGCCAAAACACAGGTGGGTCCCACTTGCCTGTTAAAGGATAGGCCCGCTTAGTATGTGGGGTCCACCATATAGCAAGTGGGCTGGCCCAACAAGATAGTGGGCCGGCCCAATAAGCAGGTGGGCCCACTATCGTATTAACGGGCCGGCCAATAAGTAAGTGAGCCGGCCCAAAATGAAAGTGGGTCCCACACTACTATTAATGGGCCGGCCCAATCTGTTTCAGGGCCCTGGTTGTTTGACTAGTCAACTTGCATTAAATTTCATGAGCCTAAAATCTGATATCAATGATACACACAATTACATACACAAATAAAATAACTAGGAAAATTACAAGGCAATTAATGTGCCCAAATAAAAAAATTACATAGAATCATTGAGGACTTCTATTAGCATCATCAATAACACGTTGACATTTGGCAATCGCCTTGATTGAATCTTGTGTACTCTTGGTCAACATATCAGCTACGGACCTTAAAGCAGCAATACCATGTCTTCTATAAAGTACAGCCTTGAGATATTTACTGTTTGATGAAAGGAATGGTCTAGGTTGACGGCTATGAGAGGATGCATCAGAAGAAAGATCAGAACTTTTTGTGGGCCTCTCTTCTGATGAAGATTGCTTCATCGAACCGGATTCGATAATAATGCAAAAAGAGTTAAACGATGAACTATGCAAACATGTATTAAGCATTGTCGATATGAGATAGTCACAAGTACTAAGCGCAGACTTACATTATATCGTTGCATAGGCTCACCCCGAACCTTTTTGCGCTCTATCTTCTACTAAGGACTTCTTCATTACAATCGCATTCTAGTAATATTGCAAACATAGTTACAACAGTGAACTATTGAAACATTTATTATGCAATGTGGATATAAGATAATAACAAGTTGCATAAATAAGACAATGTATGGAACTTGTACTAAGCAGACTTACATCATATGTTGCACAGGGTCACTTTGGCGACTATCTTCTAATGATGACTGCTTCACTAAAAATGCATTCTGGTAATATTGCAAAAATAGTTACAACAATTAACTATTCAAACATGTATTACGCAATGTAGAGATTTGATAAC
>NC_061511.1:266482526-266497962 GCF_022539505.1 Lolium rigidum
CAGTTTTAATGATGCACTCGCAAGAAATAGTATTTGAAGCAAAAGAGAGCATCAAGAGGCAAATTAAAAACACATTTAAGTCTAAAATGCTTCCTATGCATAGGAATCTTGTAAATAAACAAGTTCATGAAGAGCAAAGTAACAGGCATAGGAAGATAAAACAAGTGTAGCTTCAAAAATTTCAGCACATAGAGAGGTGTGTTAGTAACATGAAAATTTCTACAACCATATTTTCCTCTCTCATAATAATTTTCAGTAGCATCATGAGCAAACTCAACAATGTAACTATCACATAAAGCATTCTTATCATGAGTCTCATGCATAAAATTATTACTCTCCACATAAGAATAATCAATTTTATTAGTTGTAGTGGGAGCAAATTCAACAAAGTGGCTATCATCATATATAGGGGGCATATTGTAATCATAAAAGAAATTTTTCTCCTCAATGCTTGGGGTACTAAAAAGATCATGCTCATCAGAGCCAGCTTCCCCAAGCTTAGAAATTTCCATAGCATTAGCAACAATAGTGTTCAAAGCATCCATAGTAATAACATTCCCATTAGCATGCATATAAAGTTCCATGGGTTTTTTAATTCTCTCTTCAAACACATCATGTCCTAATTCAAGATAAAGTTCATAAAGATCTCTCATATTTTTGTTGTTTTCCATTATGCTTAACTAGTGAAATAAAAACATGCATGATATTAAGTAAAGTAAAACAAGTAACTAATTTTTTTGTGTTTTTGATATAGCAAACAAGATAGCAAATAAAGTAAAACTAGCAACTAATTTTTTTGTATTTTGATTTAGTGCAGCAAACAAAGTAGTATATAAAATAAAGCAAGACAAAAACAAAGTAAAGAGATTGAGAAGTGGAGACTCCCCTTGCAGCGTGTCTTGATCTCCCCGGCAACGGCGCCAGAAAAAGAGCTTGATGGCGTGTATTTCACACGTTCGTTGGGCAACCCCAAGAGGAAGGTATGATGCGCACAGCAAGCAGTTTTCTCTCGAAAGAAACCAAGGTTTATCGAACCAGGAGGAGCCAAGAAGCACGTTGAAGGTTGATGGCGGCGGGATGTAGTGCGGCGCAACACCGAGATTCCGGCGCCAACGTGGAACCTGCACAACACAACCAAGCTACTTTGCCCCAACGAAACAAGGTGAGGTTGTCAATCTCACCGGCTTGCCGTAACAAAGGATTAACCGTATTGTGTGGAAGATGATTGTTTGCAGAGAAAACAAGTAGAAACAAGTATTGCAGTAGATTGTATTTCAAGTAAAGAGAATTGGACCGGGGTCCACAGCTCACTAGAGGTGTCTCTCCCATAAGACGAACAAGCATGTTGGGTGAACAAATTACAGCTTGGGCAATTGACAAATAAAGAGAGCATGACAATGCACATACATATCATGATGAGTATAGTGAGATTTAATTGGGCATTACGACAAAGTACATAGACCGCCATCCAACCGCATCTATGCCTAAAAAGTCCACCTTCAAAGTTATCATCCGAACCCCTCCAGCATTAAGTTGCAAAACAACAGACAATTGCATTAAGTATGGTGCGTAATGTAATCAACAACTACATCCTTAGACATAGCATCAATGTTTTATCCCTAGTGGCAACAAGACAACACAACCTTAGAACTTTCTCATCACTCGTCCTGGTGTCAATGCAGGCATGAACCCACTATCGAGCATAAGTACTCCCTCTTGGAGTTAAAAGCATCTACTTGGCCGCAGCATCTACTAATAACGGAGAGCATGCAAGATCATAAACAACACATAAGCATAACTTTGATAATCAACATAACAAGTATTCTCTATTCATCGGATCCCAACAAACGCAACATATAGAATTACATATAGATGATCTTGATCATGATAGGCAGCTCACAAGATCCGACAATGATAGCACAATGGGGAGAAGACAACCATCTAGCTACTGCTATGGACCCATAGTCCAGGGGTAGACTACTCACTCATCACTCCGGAGGCGACCATGGCGGTGTAGAGTCCTCCGGGAGATGAATCCCCTCTCCGGCAGGGTGCCGGAGGTGATCTCCAGGATCCCCCGAGATGGGATCGGCGGCGACGGCGTCTCAGTAATGTTTTCCGTATCGTGGCTCTCGGCATGGGGGGTTTCGTCACGGAGGCTATTTGTAGGCGGAAGGGCAGGTCAAGAGGCGGCACAGGGGGCCCACACCACAGGCCGGCGCGGCCAAGGGGGGCCGCGCCGCCCTAGGGTTTGGCGCCCCGTGGCCCCTCTTCGTCTCTCCTTCGGACTTCCGGAAGCTTCGTGAGAAAATAGGCCTCCGGGCTTTTATTTCGTCCAATTCCGAGAATATTTCTTTACTAGGATTTCTGAAACCAAAACAGCAGTAAAACAAAGAATCGGCACTTCGGCATCTTGTTAATAGGTTAGTTCCAGAAAATGCACGAATATGATATAAAGTGTGCATAAAACATGTAGATAACATCAATAATGTGGCATAGAACACAAGAAATTATCGATACGTTGGAGACGTATCAATGAGTACTATGAGATTTAATCAGGGCATTACGACAAAGTACATAGACCGCTATCCAACATGCATCTATGCCTAAAAAGTCCACCTTCAGGTTATCATCCGAACCCCCTCCAGTATTAAGTTGTAAACAACAGACAATTGCATTAAGTATGGTGCGTAATGTAATCAACACAAATATCCTTAGACAAAGCATCGATGTTTTATCCCTAGTGGCAACAAGCACATCCACAACCTTAGAACTTTCTCGTCACCGTCCCGCATTTAATGGAGGCATGAACCCACTATCGAGCATAAATACCCCATCTTGGAGTCACAAGTATCAACTTGGCCGAGCCTCTACTAGCAACGGAGAGCATGCAAGAACATAAATAACATATATGATAGATTGATAATCAACTTGACATAGTATTCAATATTCATCGGATCCCAACAAACACAACATGAAGGATTACAAATATATGATCTTGATCATGATAGGCAGCTCACAAGATCTAACATGATAGCACAATGAGGAGAAGACAACCATCTAGCTACTCGCTATGGACCCATAGTCCAGGGGTGGACTACTCACACATCGATCCGGAGGCGATCATGGCGATGAAGAGACCTCCGGGAGATGATTCCCCTCTCCGGCAGGGTGCCGGAGGCGATCTCCTGAATCCCCCGAGATGGGATTGGCGGCGGCGTCTCTGGAAGGTTTTCCATATCGTGGCTCTCGGTACTGGGGGTTTCGCGACGAAGACTTTAAGTAGGCGGAAGGGCAGGTCAAGGGGCGTCACGAGGGGCCCACACGCTAGGGCCGCGCGGCCAGCCACCGGGCCGCGCCGCCCTGTTGTGTGGCCACCTCGTGGCCCCACTTCGTTTCCTCTCCGGTCTTCTGGAAGCTTCGTGCAAAAATAGGACCCTGGGCGTTGATTTCGTCCAATTCCGAGAATATTTCCTTACTAGGATTTCTGAAACCAAAAACAGCAGAAAACAAAGAATCGGCTCTTCGGCATCTCGTCAATAGGTTAGTGCCTGGAAAATGCATAATAATGACATATAATGTGTATAAAACATGTGAGTATCATCATAAAAGTAGCATGGAACATAAGAAATTATAGATACGTTTGAGACGTATCAAGCATCCCCAAGCTTAGTTCCTACTCGCCCTCGAGTAGGTAAACGATAACAAAGATAATTTCTGAAGTGACATGCTATCATAATCTTGATCATACTATTGTAAAGCATATGAGATGAATGCAGCGGTTCAAAGCAAAGATGAAGATAATGAGTAAACAAATGAATCATATAGCAAAGACTTTTCATGAATAATACTTTCAAGACAAGCATCAATAAGACTTGCATAAGAGTTACTCATAAAGCAATAAATTCAAAGTAAAGGCATTGAAGCAACACAAAGGAAGATTAAGTTTCAGCGGTTGCTTTCAACTTCAACATGTTTATCTCATGGATAATTGTCAACACAAAGTAATATAACAAGTGCAATAAGTAAACATGTAAGAATCAATGCACACAGTTGGTACAAGTGTTTGCTTCTGGGATAGAAAGAATGGGCAAACTGACTCAACAATAAAGTAGAAGATAGGCCCTTCGCAGAGGGAAGCATTGATTACTATATTTGTGCTAGAGCTTTTCATTTTGAAAACAAGAAACAATTTTGTCAACGGTAGTAATAAAGCATATGTGTTATGTATAAGATATCTTATAAGTTGCAAGCCTCATGCATAGTATACTAATAGTGTTCGCACCTTGTCCTAATTAGCTTTGATTAACACTGATTATCATTGCATAGCATATGTTTCAACCAAGTGTCACAAAGGGGTACCTCTATGCCGCCTGTACAAAGGTCTAAGGAGAAAGCTCGCATTGGATTTCTCGCTTTTGGTTATTCTCAACTTAGACATCCATACCGGGACAACATAGACAACAGTTAATGGACTCCTCTTTAATGCATAAGCATTCAACAACAGTTAATATTCTCATAAGAGATTGAGGATTGATTGTCCAAACTGAAACTTCCACCATGAATCATGGCTTTAGTTAGCGGCCCAATGTTCTTCTCTAACAAGTATGCATACTCAAACCATTTGATCGTGAGAACCGCCCTTACTTCAGACAAGACGAACATGCATAGCAACTCACATGATATTCAACAAAGGTAGAAGTTGATGGCGTCCCCAGAAAACATGGTTACCACTCAACAAGCAACTTATTAAGAAATAAGACACATAAGTACATATTCTTCACCACAATAGTTTTTAAGGCTATTTGTCCCATGAGCTATATATTGCAAAGGCAAAGAATAGAAATTTTAAAGGTAGCACTCAAGTAATTTACTTTGGAATGGCGGAGAAATACCATGTAGTAGGTAGGTATGGTGGACACAAATGACATGGTTATTGGCTCAAGGATTTGGATGCACGAGAAGAATTCCTCTCAATACAGGGCTAGGCTAGCAAGGTTGTTTGAAGCAAACTCAAATATAAAAGGTGCAGCAAAGCTCACATATGAACATATTGTAACTTATTATAAGACTTTACATTGTCTCCTTGTTGTTCAAACACCTCGACCAGAAAATATCTAGACTCTAGAGATCAATCATGCAAACCAAATTTTAACAAGCTCTATGTAGTTCTTCATTAATGGGTACAAGGTACATGATGCAAGAGCTTAAACATGATCTATATGAGCACAACAATTGGCAAGTATCAAATTATTCAAGACATTAAACCATTTACCACATGCGGCATTTTCCGTTTCCAACCATATAACAATGAATGAAATAGTCCAACTTTCGCAATGAACATTAAAGATAAAGCTAAGAACATATGTGTTCATACGAAACAACGGAGCGTGTCTCTCTCCCAAACAAAGAATGCTAGGATCCGATTTTATTCAAACAAAAACAAAAACAAAAACAAACAGACGCTCCAAGTAAAGCACATAAGATGTGATGGAATAAAAATATAGTTTCACTAGAGGAACCTGATAAGTTGTCGATGAAGAAGGGATGCTTTGGGCATCCCCAAGCTTAGACGCTTGAGTCTTCTTAAAATATGCAGGGATTTACCACGGGGGCATCCCCAAGCTTTGACTTTTCACTATTCTTGATCATATTGTATCATCCTCCTCTCTTGACCCTTGAAAACTTCCTCCACACCAAACTCAAAACAAACTCATTAGAGGGTCAGTGCATAATTCATATATTCAGAGGTGACATAATCATTCTTAACACTTCTGGATATTGCATAAAGCTATTGAAAGTTAATGGAACAAAGAAATCCATCAAACATAGCAAAACAGGCAATGCAAAATAAAAGGCAGAATCTGTCAAAACAGAACAGTCCGTAAAGACGAATTTTTATGAGGCACCAGAATTGCTCAGATGAAAATGCCCAAATTGAATGAAAGTTGCGTACATATCTGAGGATCACGCACGTAAATTGGAAGATTTTTTTAAATTTTCTACAGAGACTACTGCTCAAATTCGTGACAGCAAGAAATCTGTTCCTGCGCAGTAATCCAAATCTAGTATTGGTTGTACTATCAAAGACTTTACTTGGCACAACAATGCAATAAAATAAAGATAAGGAGAGGTTGCTACAGTAATAACAACTTCCAAGACTCAAATATAAAACAAAGTGCAGAAGTAAAATAATGGGTTGTCTCCCATAAGCGCTTTTCTTTAACGCCTTTCGCCTAGGCGCGTAAAATGTGTATCAAGTAACATCAAGAGACGAAGCATCAACATCAATAGGTATCTTAGATGCTCCCCCATCCGTAGTGGTGCTAAGGGCTTTGTCAATTTTAGGCCTATAATAGCTTTTTGGCTTAGGCACTTTAGAGGCATACATGAATTTTTCCTCCTTACCCACATAAGCTTTCTCCTTAAACTTAAGAGAAGAAAAAGTTGAACCCAAGGTTCCCATAGCTTTTTCAAGTTCACCAATCCTATGGGTTCGATTATCATGAGTAGCACAAGTTTCTAAATCAACAATTCTCTCATTAATTCCACCTAGAGATTTATCAAGTTTATGAGTGCTATTAAGTAATATTCCCAATTTAGTCTCAATACTTGGAAGATCTTTCTCTATGACCTCCAACTTTTTCATGACATCCTCAAGAGAGATTTCAATTTTAGCTTCATTAACAGGTGGTATTCCAACTAGACTCTCAATAATGCAACTAGCTTCTAAAGCAGGAGTGCCTAGGAAATTACCTCCCGCAAGAGTATCAAGAACATATCTATTCCAACTAGAGATAACAACATAAAAGTTCCTAAGTAATATAATAGTGGAGTGTTTCTTAATGCACCTATGATGAGCATCACTAATTCTATACCAAGCATCTTTAAAACTTTCTCCCCCTTGTTGCTTAAAGGAACGAACTTCAACTTCCGGATTACTCATTTTTAGCACTAGTAAATAAAGCAAACTAAATAAAGTAAATGCAAGTAACTAATTTTTTTGTGTTTTCAATATAGAGAACAAGACAGTAAATAAAGTAAAACTAGCAACTATTTTTTGTGTTTTTGATATAAGAGCAAACAAAGCAGTAAATAAAATAAAGCAAGACAAAAACAAAGTAAAGAGATTGGATGTGGGAGACTCCCCTTGCAGCGTGTCTTGATCTCCCCGGCAACGGCGCCAGAAATTTAGCTTGATGTGTGTAGTTGACACGTCCGTTGGGAACCCCAAGAGGAAGGTGTGATGCGCACAGCAGCAAGTTTCCTCGCAAGAAACCAAGGTTTATCGAACCAAGAGGGAGCCAAGAAGCACGTTGAAGGTTGATGGCGGCGGAGTGTAGTGCGGCGCAACACCAGGGATTCCGGCGCCAACGTGGAACCCGCACAACACAATCACAAGTACTTTTACCCCAACGTAACGGTGAGGTTGTCAATCTCACCGGCTTGCTGTAAACAAAGGATTAAACGTATTGTGTGGAAGATGATGATTGTTTGCGAAGAACAAGAAAGAATAATTGCAGTAGATTGTATTTCGGATGTAAAGAATTGGACCGGGGTCCACAGCTCACTAGTGGTGTCTCTCCCATAAGATAAACAGATGTTGGGTGAACAAATTACAATTGGGCAATTGACAAATAAAGAAGGCATAACAATGCACATACATATATCATGATGAGTACTATGAGATCTAATCGTGGCATTACTACAAAGTACATAGACCGCTATCCAAGCATGCATCTATGCCTAAAAAGTCCACTTTCAGGTTATCATCCGAACCCTTCCGGTATTAAGTTGTAAACAACGGACAATTGCATTAAGTATGGTGCGTAATGTAATCAACACAAATATCCTTAGACAAAGCATCGATGTTTTATCCCTAGTGGCAACAAAGACATCCACAACCTTAGAACTTTCCGTCACTCGTCCTGCATTTAATGGAGGCATGAACCCACTATCGAGCATAAATACCCCTCTTGGAGTCACAAGTATCAACTTGGCCAGAGCCTCTACTAGCAACGGAGAGCATGCAAGAACATAAATAACATATATGATAGATTGATAATCAACTTGACATAGTATTCAATATTCATCGGATCCCAACAAACACAACATGAAGGATTACAAATATATGATCTTGATCATGATAGGCAGCTCACAAGATCTAACATGATAGCACAATGAGGAGAAGACAACCATCTAGCTACTGCTATGGACCCATAGTCCAGGGGTGGACTACTCACACATCGATCCGGAGGTGATCATGGCGATGAAGAGACCTCCGGGAGATGATTCCCCTCTCCGGCAGGGTGCCGGAGGCGATCTCCCGAATCCCCCGAGATGGGATTGGCGGCGGCGGCGTCTCTAGAAGGTTTTCCGTATCGTGGCTCTCGGCATCGGGGGTTTCGCGACGAAGACTTTAAGTAGGCGGAAGGGAAGGTCAAGGGGCGTCACGAGGGGCCCACACGCTAGGGCCGCGCGGCCAGCACCTGGGCCGCGCCGCCCTGTTGTGTGGCCACCTCGTGGCCCCACTTCGTTTCCTCTCCGGTCTTCTGGAAGCTTCGTGCAAAAATAGGACCCTGGGCGTTGATTTCGTCCAATTCCGAGAATATTTCCTTACTAGGATTTCTGAAACCAAAAACAGCAGAAAACAAAGAATCGGCTCTTCGGCATCTCGTCAATAGGCTAGTGCCGGAAAATGCATAATAATGACATATAATGTGTATAAAACATGTGAGTATCATCATAAAAGTAGCATGGAACATAAGAAATTATAGATACGTTTGAGACGTATCAGTTTACAACCAAAATCTGATGAATATCTTTGTTGGTTATCCCAGAGAATTGATTGGGAATTCTTTCCACTATGAAGTCAAAGACAAAAGTGTTTGTCGATGTTTCTTACTTATTTCCAAGAAATTGTTTCTAGCGATGTATTTGAGTGGGAGGACAATGGAACTTGATAAGGTTTATGAACCTGAGCATGATGATCGTAGTAGCGCAAGCATCGGAAATGGTTCCGAAGCGGCCACGACGATCATAGCTCCCATGTCTACAAAAGAGTTATAGTCATGTAGATCGAAGTACCCATTGAACCTTGTAGGTATGGTTTACTTTGTGATCAAATAAATGATTTGTGGACAAAGGATTGATTTTGAACAATGATAAACCAACTACATACAAAGAAGTTATGATGGCCCCTGACTCCGTTAAAATGGCTATGCGCCATGAAATCCAAGATAGGTGAATACTTTTCGAAAGTAAATGGATCTATAAAATTGATGGACTTGGATGGAATATCCTTGAAGAAGCTCGACTTGTCGAAAAGTTATTTACGACAAAGTTCAAAGAGTTGACTACGATAAGATTAGATCTTCCGTAGCAATGCTTATAGTCTATGTGGATTATTATAGTAATCGCTACATATTTCTTTTATGAGATATGATAGTAGGATGGCAGAAATACATTCCTTACGAGAAATGTGTATGAAGGATGTATACTAGATACAAACCAAAGAGTTTTGCTAGTCCGTGGAATACTAGATGGGTATACAAACTTCACTGGATGAAGTAAGTATCACGGAGTTAAAATCTTCACCGGATGAAATAATCAAAGAGTTTTGATTTCATCAGAAACGATGAAGATGCTTGCATTTGCAAGAAATTAAGTGGGAGCGCTGAGACATAGTTATAATATTATATGTGGTTGACATATCATTGATTATAAATGATGTAATTATATACTTGATGTGATTAAAAGGTTTCATTGAGAATTAACTTCAATGAAAGAATATGGACTGAAACATATTTAGTGTCAAGATCTATGAAGATAGATTGAAACACATAATATCAAAGTACATAGAATGAATATTGAAGTAGTTCAATATAAAAATATTAAGAAGGTGTTCTTTTCCATGTGAAGGTTTAACAAGACTTGAGTGTATTTGACACTCGATGAGTAAAAACACATGAGTGATTTTAGATCATGAATAATATGTACAAAATCAGATGTCATGTGCTCTAAAGTGTTACGAGCATATACCAGAATAATTCATGCAATGATCATTGGACAACAGTAAGAATATCCCTGAGTGCTTTAGAAGAACCAAGGATATATATATATAGTTTTGTATGGGGTAATGACAAACAAATCGCTGTAAGGTGTTGCACCGATATTAGTTTGGTCTCATATAAAATAAAATTTCAATCTCAATTAGGCTAAGTGTTGTTTAAAATGTAGCACAATGAGCTAGAAAAAGTCTATGCTAGATTTAGATGAGTTCTAAATATTGTGACGGATTCTACAAACAAAGGCAGAGTATGTCATTATTTTGACAATGACTGAGGATGTTAAGTCGAGGAGTTCTTTGAGAACTTGGTGTTGTTCTGATAGTGTCAGAACTTTGAAGCTATATTGTGTGTGACGATATTAGTGACTTATTTCAGACTGCGGAATTAAGGTTCCACCAGAGGACTAAGCATATATAATTAATGCCGACTCATTTGGAAAATGAGTGATGCGTTGAGACGCAAATGAATTGCAAAATACATACGTTTCTGAGCGTGTCAGATCCGTTGACTAAAACCTCTCCCGTGAGCAAAACATGATAAGCACCAGAAGGCCAAGGTGTTATATATTTACAAATGTAAACTAGATTATTGACTCTAGTTCAAGTGGGAGACTGTTGGAGATATGCCCAAGAGGCAATAATAAATTAGTTATTGTTATATCTTAGTGTTCATGATAAATGTTTACATCCCATGCTATAATTATATTAACCGAAACATTGATACATGTGTGTTATGTAAAC
This sequence comes from Lolium rigidum, assembly GCF_022539505.1. Classification (NCBI taxonomy): domain Eukaryota; kingdom Viridiplantae; phylum Streptophyta; class Magnoliopsida; order Poales; family Poaceae; genus Lolium; species Lolium rigidum. The sequence goes on from NC_061511.1 coordinate 266,493,337, forward strand.
AACAATGAGTTCCTAGTAAGCCTCATGTATAACTAGCTTGTTGATTAATAGATGATCATGGTTTCGTGATCATGAACATTAGATGTTGTTAATAACAAGGTTATGTCATTGGGTGAATGATATAATGGACATACACCCAAATAAGTGTAGCATGAGATCAAGTCATTAAGTTCAACTTGCTATAAGCTTTCGATACATAGTTACCTAGTCCTTCGACCATGAGATCATGTAAATCACTTACACCGGAAGGGTACTTTGATTACATCAAACGCCGTTGCGTAAATGGGTGGTTATAAAGATGGGATTAAGTATTCGGAAAGTGTGAGTTGAGGCATATGGATCAACAAGTGGGATTTGTCCATCCCGATGACGGATAGATATACTCTGGGCCCTCTCGGTGGAATGTCGTCTGATTAGCTTGCAAGCATGTGACTGGGTCACAAGAGATGACATACCACGGTACGAGTAAAGAGTACTTGTCGGTAACGAGGTTGAACAAGGTATGGAGATACCGATGATCGAACCTCGGACAAGTAAAGTATCGCGTGACAACGGGAATCGGTATCGTATGTTAATGGTTCAATCGATCACTAAGTTATCGCTGAATGTGTGGGAGCCATTATGGATCTCCAGGTCCCGCTATTGGTTATTGATTGGAGAGGAGTCTCGATCATGTCTGCATAGTTCACGAACCGTAGGGTGATGCGCTTAAGGTTCGATGTCGTATAGTAGATTCGAAATATGAGATGGAGACTGAATGTTCTTCGGAGTCTCGGATGGGATCCAAGACATCACGAGGAGGTCCGGAATAGTCCGGAGAATAAGATTCATATATGGGAAGTCATTTTCAGGGTTACCGGAAAAGTTCAGGATTTTTCGGTATTGTACCGGAGGTTCTAGAAGGTTCCGGAGGGTACCATAGTGGGGCCCACCTATCCTGGACCACCAACATGGACCGGAGGGGGCCACATAGGCCCACATGGGCCAGGCACACCAGCCCCCCAAGGCCCATGCGGCTGGATCAAGTGGATAAGATCAAATGCCTTAAAAATAGGGACTTAACTTGGGGGGAAGTTGCCCCCCTTGTTTTGGCCGACCCAAGGGCTTGGAGGAGGGGCCAAGGCAGCCCCCCCACGCCTATATAAAAGGGAGGGGAGGGCTGGGGCGCAACACATCATCCCCCCAAGCCCTAGCCGCCCCTCTCTCTCTCCTCCTTCCTGCGCAGGCTTGGCGAAGCCCTGCAGGAATTTCTCCTCCACCTCCACCACCACGCCGTCGTGCTGCTAGGATTTCGAGGGCATCTACCACCTCCGCTGCCCGCTGGAACGGGGAGAGGAAGGACGTCATCGACACCGTACGCACGATCGAGTACGGAAGTGCTGCCGGATTGCAGCACCGGGATGATCGACTACATCAACAACGAGATCTGATCTCGTAAGGCTTTGGATCTTCGAGGGTTAGTCTCTCATACATCTCGTTGCTTCGATCTTTATAGATTAGATCTTGCCTCTTCCTAGATTGGATCTTGGTTTTGTTCTTATTCGCGGTAGAAATTTTTTATTTTCCATGCAACGAACCCATCACTTACGAAGACACACATCTTGGCGTGAAGGAGGGAAGCTGCACGCGCTGCCATCGCTGCCATGAATGCCCGAGGTGATGATGCTACGTCGAGTCGTGGCGGCCATGTCGATGCGCCGGCAACTGACGGTGATGCTTGATCAGTCTCCTCCTTGATGATGTGATGTTTGATCCTCTTTTGGTCCCGTGTTTCATGTATGATTGAGTACTTTAAACAATCTATTTACATGATTATGTTCCTACATTTGAAAATTATCGGATGATTTGCATAAACCTTGCTCCTCCGTCGTCTCATCGCCAAAGGGCTTGGTCGGAGGCTCCGCTGTGCCTCCTCCCTCTTCCTCTGCACTGCGCAAGCGCCGAGCCGCCAGAGATCATCACTAGTTTGAAGTCTTCAAGCATCAGAAAGTTATCCTTAAATTTGTAATTTTTACTATCATTTTGCTTCGTTTCCTATCGGTATTTCAGATGCTGCTTATTTGACCGGATGAACGATTGGTACTTATCTATGTCAAACAATTTCAAGTTCCGATATGCTCTGTGAATCTCTGATATTCACTACAAGAATGACGTGATACGCCGAGGGCTTTTCAGACGCCGACGGCGGCCAGGCTAGCCTGCCAGTCCGACCCTTGGCGTAGCGTTACCGTCGGTGTAGCGAGGTCTACGCCGAGGGCAGCCCTCGTCATATCTTTGGTAGGCGTACATAGGGCTACGCTGACGGCCACCCTCGGCGGGAGGCCATTTTTCAAATTTGTCTAATTTTGTAAAATTCATAAATAATTCATATGATGTCAGAAAAATGCGTATAAGGTACCAAAATGTTCAGAAAAACATCCTCTATCCGTTTATGTAAATATCATGCATATTTGAATCATGTACACATAGTAACAATTCAAACAATTTCTTATATGTCATCGGGTTCCCGTTTTGGCCAGATGGCAATTTAAACGAAGTCAGAAAATTCCGCGAAGCCGCATGGCATTATTTTATGTGTCCTAGTAACCACTCCAAAAGTCGGAATTAGGATACGGTAATTATTTTGGAAAACCCTTCACAAACAGGGCTATCATGTCCAGAGTTCTATGGCGTTTAGGGTAAATGAGTAGGAAACGGTCTGTGACACCGCATAGTTTGTCCGAATGAGGCCATATTTGGCACGTGTGTTGTACCTGGGATGGCAAGCAAGGCCCGGGAGCGGATTTCCAATCCGACCCATGGGCGATGGTTTTTTCATTTTCGGGGTGTCAAAACGGGGTTTTTTCTGTGAAGCAGCTACGGGGGCGCATCATAGTATTGCGCGAGACCTCCGCGTAGTGGTAGGACACCGCCTCCGCACCACATATCACATTCCATATGTGTGCGCTAGCTATCTGAGAATCCCTGCGGCTTCCTGCGGTGTCCTACCGAATCCGCTGAAAACTGACTGGATTTGAAATAGGGGTACACTTTCCGTCGCTTAATAAATTTTGGGAAAAATGTTTTTAGGTCTACGACACATCACTTTATGTGCTAATTTTTTCCGTTTAGCGCGATGGTGAACGGGTGCACCATCGCGCCCGGTACGACCATACCGCATCTCCATGCGGGGGCGTTTTGGCCAAATGGCAATTTAAAAGAAGTCAAAAAATCCCGCGGAGCCGCATGGTGTGATTTTATGTGTCCTAGTAACCGCTCCAAAAATTAGAATTAGAACACGACAATTATTTTGGAAAACCCTTCACAAAACAGGGCTATCACGTCCGGAGTTCTATGACTTTTATGGCAAATGAGTAGGAAATGGCTTGTGACACCGCATAGTTTGTCGGAATGAGGCCATATTTGGCACGTGTGTGGTCCCTGGGATGGGAATCAAGGCCCCGGGATCGGATTTCCAATCCGACCCATGGGCGATGGTTTTTTCATTTTCGGGGTGTCAAAACGGTTTTTTTTCTGAAGCAGCTACATGGGGCGCATTTTAGTGCGTGAGACCTCCGCGTAGTGGTAGGACACCGCCTCCACACAATCACATGCCATATGTGTGTGCTAGGTATCTGGGAATCCCTGCGGCTTCCTGCGGTGTCCCGCCGAATCCGCCGGAAACTGACCGGATTTGAACTAGGGGTACACTTTCCGTCGCTCAATAAATTCCGCGAAAAATGTTTTTAGATCTATAACACATCACTTTATATGCTAATTTTTGTCCTTTACCATGGTGGCGAACGGTGCACTAGTGCGCCCGGTACGCCCATTTCGCATCTCCCGATGGGGCTGTTTTGGCCATATGGCAAACTGGACGTCATATTTGGATTCCTCTAATTTTTAGGTGATGATATGGATGTTATATTTAGATTCCTCTCATTTTTATGATCGATTTAGACATATTATTTGTGGAATTTTATTTTCTGATTTAAAGATATTAATTATTCCATATTAAATAGAAAAAAGACCAAAAAATAAAATCATTTTATTGTTATTTGAATTCAATATTATTATTACTTATATTCATTGTTGTTTACTTAAGTAATTGTTTGGAATTCAAAAATAAAGAGGTGTGGCATCACGGTTCAATGGTTAATGGGGTTGATATGCTATTATTATCAGCAAGGTGTCAATTTTTTAATGGAAACTCATCCGGCTGGGAAGTTTAACCATGATTGTAATTTAACCTAAGATTAAGTGCACTTAGAGTTAAAAGTGTCTTGGGTGAAAGATAAAAAAAGAAAAAATGTGTAAAATAAATTAAATTTTGAAAAAACTTAAAACTATATGCCGAGGGTTTTGCCATCGGCATAGCCAAAAATAATTTTTTTTCGATTTTTTTTGGAATTTATTTTTGAAAATGGATATTTAAATTTTTAAAATTTGTATGCCGACGGTTTTGCCGTCGGCGTAGCGTCCTACGCCGAGGGCCGAGCTACGCCGACGGCAATAGTGACTTTGCCGAGGGAGGTAGTCGCTGAGGAGATATGCCGAGGGCGGCCCTCGGCGTAGCCAATGCCGACGGTCAAAACAGGCTACGCCGAGGGTTCCTGGCCCTCGGTATATCGGCCCATTCCTGTAGTG
>NC_061511.1:266498062-266521610 GCF_022539505.1 Lolium rigidum
GCCTCTTTTGCTAGGATGGATGAATTTCTTTGTTCCATTAATGTCCGAGTAGCTTTGTGCAATGTCCGGAAGTGTTAAGAATGATTATGTCACCTCTGAACATGTTAATTTTTATTGTACACTAACCCTCTAATGAGTTGTTTCGAGTTTGGTGTGGAGGAAGTTTTCAAGGATCAAGAGAGGAGGATGATACAATATGATCAAGGAGAGTGAAAGCTCTAAGCTTGGGGATGCCCTGGTGGTTCACCCCTGCATATTTTAAGAAGACTCAAGCGTGTAAGCTTGGGGATGCCCAAGGCATCCCCTTCTTCATCGACAACATTATCGGGTTCCTCCTCGAAACTATATTTTTATTCCATCACATCTTATGTGCTTTGCTTGGAGCGTCGGTTTGTTTTTTTTGTTTGAATAAAATGGATCCTAGCATTCATCGTGTGGGAGAGAGACACGCTCCGCTGTTGCATATGGACAAATATGTCCTTAGGCTTTACTCATAGTATTCATGGCGAAGGTTGAATCTTCTTCGTTAAATTGTTATATGGTTGGAATCGGGAATTGCTACATGTAGTAATTCTAAAATGTCTTGAATAATTTGATACTTGGCAATTGTTGTGCTCATGTTTAAGCTCTTGCATCATATACTTTGCACCCATTAATGAAGAAATACAAAGAGCTTGCTAAAATTTGGTTTGCATATTTGGTCTCTCTAAAGTCTAGATAATTTCTAGTATTGAGTTTTGAACAACAAGGAAGACGGTGTAGAGTCTTATAATGTTTACAATATGTCTTTTATGTGAGTTTTGCTGCACAGGTTCATCCTTGTGTTTGTTTCAAATAACCTTGCTAGCCTAAACCTTGTATCGAGAGGGAATACTTCTCATGCATCCAAAATCCTTGAGCCAAGCACTATGCCATTTGTGTCCACCATACCTACCTACTACATGGTATTTCTCCGCCATTCCAAAGTAAATTGCTTGAGTTCTACCTTTAAAATTTCTATCCTTTACCTTTGCAATATATAGCTCATGGGACAAATAGCTTAAAAACTATTGTGGTATTGAATATGTACTTATGCATTTTATCTCTTATTAAGTTGCTTGTAGTGCGATAACCATGTTCCTGGGGACGCCATCAACTACTCTTTGTTGAATATCATGTGAGTTGCTATGCATGTCCGTCTTGTCTGAAGTAAGGAGATTTACCACTCATTTAATGGTTAGAGCATGCATATTGTTAGAGAAGAACATTGGGCCGCTAACTAAAGCCATGATCCATGGTGGAAGTTTCAGTTTTGGACATATATCCTCAATCTCATATGAGAACACTAATTGTTGCTACATGCTTATGCATTAAAGAGGAGTCCATTATCTGTTGTCTATGTTGTCCCGGTATGGATGTCTACGTTGAGAATAATCAAAAGCGAGAAATCCAAATGCGAGCTTTCTCCTTAGACCTTTGTACAGGCGGCATAGAGGTACCCCTTTGTGACACTTGGTTAAAACATGTGTATTGCAATGATAATCCCGGTAATCCAGAGCTAATTAGGACAAGGTGCGGGCACTATTAGTATACTATGCATGAGGCTTGCAACTTGTAAGATATAATTTACATGATACATATGCTTTATTACTACCGTTGACAAAATTGTTTCTTGTTTTCAAAATAAAAGCTCTAGCACAAATATAGCAATCGATGCTTTCCTCTTTGAAGGACCTTTCCTTTTACTTTTATGTTGAGTCAGTTCACCTATCTCTCTCCACCTCAAGAAGCAAACACTTGTGTGAACTGTGCATTGATTCCTACATACTTGCATATTGCACTTGTTATATTACTTTACATTGACAATATCCATGAGATATACATGTTATAAGTTAAAAGCAACCGCTGAAACTTAATATTCCTTTGTGTTGCTTCAATACCTTTACTTTGATTTATTGCTTTATGAGTTAACTCTTATGTAAGACTTATTGATGCTTGTCTTAAAGTACTATTCATGAAAAGTCTTTGCTTTATGATTCATTTGTTTACTCATGTCATTACCATTGTTTTGATCGTTGCATTCATTACATATGCTTACAATAGTATGATCAAGGTTATGATGGCATGTCACTCCCAAAATTATCTTTGTTATCGTTTACCTGCTCGGGACGAGCAGGAACTAAGCTTGGGGATGCTGATACGTCTCCGACGTATCGATAATTTCTTATGTTCCATGCCACATTATTGATGTTACCTACATGTTTTATACACATTATATGTCGTATTTATACATTTTCCGGCACTAACCTATTAACGAGATGTCGAAGAGCTAGTTGCTGTTTTCTGCTGTTTTTGGTTTCAGAAATCCTAGTAAGGAAATATTCTCGGAATTGGACGAAATCAACGCCCAGGGTCCTATTTTTGCACGAAGCTTCCAGAAGACCGAGGGGGGAAGGAAGTGGGGCCACGAGGCGCCCCCACAACAGGGCGGTGCGGCCCAGGTCTTGGCCGCGCGGCCCTGGTGTGTGGGGCCCTCGTGTGGCCCCCCGCGTTGTCCTTCCGCCTACTTAAAGCCTTCGTCACGAAACCCCTAGTACCGAGAGCCACGATACGGAAAACCTTCCAGAGACGCCGCCGCCGCCAATCCCATCTCGGGGGATTCAGGAGATCGCCTCCGGCACCCTGCCGGAGGGGGGGAATCATCTCCCGGAGGACTCTTCACCGCCATGGTCGCCTCCGGAGTGATGAGTGAGTAGTTCACCCCTGGACTATGGGTCCATAGCAGTAGCTAGATGGTCGTCTTCTCCTCATGTGCTTCATTGTCGGATCTTGTGAGCTGCCTAACATGATCAAGATCATCTATATGTAATTCTATATGTTGTGTTTGTCGGGATCCGGTGGATAGAGAATACTATGTTATGTTGATTATCAATCTATTACCCATGTGTTGTTTATGATCTTGCATGCTCTCCGTTATTAGTAGAGGCTCTGGCCAAGTTTTTACTCTTAACTCCAAGAGGGAGTACTTATGCTCGATAGTGGGTTCATGCCTCCATTAAATGCGGGACAAGTGACGGAAAGTTCTAAGGTTGTGGATGTGCTGTTTCCACTAGGGATAAAACATTGATGCTATGTCCGAGGATGTATTTATTGATTACATTACACACCATACTTAATGCAATTGTCTGTTGTTTGCAACTTAATACTGGAAGGGGTTCAGATGATAACCTGAAGGTGGACTTTTTAGGCATAGATGCATGCTGGGATAGCGGTCTATGTACTTTGTCGTAATGCCCAATTAAATCTCACAATACTCATTATATCATGTATGTGCATTGTTATGCCCTCTCTATTTGTCAATTGCCCGACTGTAATTTGTTCACCCAACATGCTATTTATCTTATGGGAGAGACACCTCTAGTGAACTGTGGACCCCGGTCCATTCTTTTACATCGAATACAATCTCATCGCAATACTTGTTTTACTTGTTTTCACGCAAACAATCATCATCCACACTATACATCTAATCCTTTGTTACGGCAAGCCGGTGAGATTGACAACCTCATCTGTTTCGTTGGGGCAAAGTACTTTGGTTGTGTTGTGCGGGTTCCACGTTGGCACCGGAATCCCCGGTGTTGCGCCGCACTACATCTCGCCGCCATCAACCTTCAACGTGCTTCTTGGCTCCTCCTGGTTCGATAAACCTTGGTTTCTTTCTGAGGGAAAACTTGCCGCTGTACGCATCACACCTTCCTCTTGGGGTTTCCAACGGACGCGTGCTGTACGCGTATCAGGGGAGAATGTTTAAAAGATGCTTGGTATAGAATTAGTGATGCCCATAATAGGTGCACTAAGAAACACTCCACCACTATCCTACTTAGGAATTTTTATGTTGGTATCTCTAGCTGGAATAGGTATGTTCTTGATTGTCTCGCAGGAGGTAACTTCCTAGGTGCTCCTGCTTTAGAAGCTAGTTGCATTATTGAGAGTTTATTTGGAACACCACCTGTTAATGAAGTTAAAATTGAAACCTCTCTTGAAGATGTCATGAAAAAGTTGGAAACCATAGAGCAAAACCTTCCAAGTATTGATACTACTTTGGGAGCACTACTTGATAGCACTGATAAACTTGAAAAATCTCTAGGTGGAATTAATGAGAGAATCGCCATCTTAGAATCTTGTGCTATTCATGATAATCAAACCCAAAGGATTAGTGAACTTGAAGAGGCTATGGGAACCTTGGGTTCAACTTTTTCTTCTCTTAAGTTTAAGGAGAAAGCTTATGTGGGTAAGGAGAAAAAGTTTATGTATGTCTCTAAAGTGCCTAAACCAAAAAAATATTATTATAGGCCTAAAATTGACAAAGCCCTTAGTACCACTACGGATGGGGGAGCTTATGATATCAATGCTCCATCTCTTGATAATACTTGATACACACTTTCTGCGCCTAGCTGAAAGGCGTTAAAGAAAAGCGCTTATGGAAGACAACCCATGTTTTTACTACAGTACTTTTATTTTATATTTGAGTCTTGGAAGTTGTTTACTACTATAGCAACCTCTCCTTATCTTAGTTTTGTGCATTGTTGTGCCAAGTAAAGTCGTTGATAGTAAGGTTCATACTAGATTTGGATTACTGCGCAGAAACATATTTCTTTGCTGTCACGAATTTCGACCTGCCTCTCTGTAGGTAGCTCAGAAAAATATGCCAATTTACGTGCGTGATCCTCAGATATGTACACAACTTTCATTCAATTTGGGCATTTTCATTTGAGCAAGTCTGGTGCCTTAATAAAATCCGTCTTTACGGATCTGTTCGTTTTGACAGATTCTGCCTTTTATTTCGCATTGCCTCTTTTGCTATGATGGATGAATTTCTTTGTTCCATTAATGTCCAAGTAGCTTTGTGCAATGTCCGAAGTGTTAAGAATGATTATGTCACCTCTGAACATGTGAATTTTTATTATGCACAAACCCTCTAATGAGTTGTTTCGAGTTTGGTGTGGAGGAAGTTTTCAAGGATCAAGAGAGGGAGATGATACAATATGATCAAGGAGAGTGAAAGCTCTAAGCTTGGGGATGCCCCGGTGGTTCACCCCTGCATATTTTAAGAAGACTCAAGCGTCTAAGCTTGGGGATGCCCAAGGCATCCCCTTCTTCATCGACAACATTATCGAGGTTCCTCCCTCGAAACTATATTTTTATTCCATCACATCTTATGTGCTTTGCTTGGAGCGTCGGTTTGTTTTTGTTTTTGTTTTTGTTTGAATAAAATGGATCCTAGCATTCATTGTGTGGGAGAGAGACACGCTCCGCTGTTTCATATGGGCAAATATGTCCTTAGGTTTTACTCATAGTATTCATGGCGAAGGTTGAATCTTCTTCGTTAAATTGTTATATGGTTGGAATTGGGAAATGCTACATGTAGTAATTCTAAAATGTCTTGAATAATTCGATACTTGGCAATTGTTGTGCTCATGTTTAAGCTCTTGCATCATATACTTTGCACCCATTAATGAAGAAATACATAGAGCTTGCTAAAATTTGGTTTGCATATTTGGTCTCTCTAAAGTCTAGATAATTTCTAGTATTGAGTTTTGAACAACAAGGAAGACGGTGTAGAGTCTTATAATGTTTACAATATGTCTTTTATGTGAGTTTTGCTGCACCGGTTCATCCTTGTGTTTGTTTCAAATAACCTTGCTAGCCTAAACCTTGTATCGAGAGGGAATACTTCTCATGCATCCAAAATCCTTGAGCCAACCACTATGCCATTTGTGTCCACCATACCTACCTACTATATGGTATTTCTCCGCCATTCCAAAGTAAATTGCTTGAGTGCTACCTTTAAAATTTTCATTCTTTACCTTTGCAATATATAGCTCATGGGACAAATAGCCTAAAAACTATTGTGGTATTGAATATGTACTTATGCACTTTATCTCTTATTAAGTTGCTTGTTGTGCGATAACCATGTTCCTGGGGACGCCATCAACTACTCTTTGTTGAATATCATGTGAGTTGCTATGCATGTCCGTCTTGTACGAAGTAAGGGAGATTTACCACTCATTTAATGGTTAGAGCATGCATATTGTTAGAGAAGAACATTGGGCCGCTAACTAAAGCCATGAATCATGGTGGAAGTTTCAGTTTTGGACATATATCCTCAATCTCATATGAGAACATTAATTGTTGCTACATGCTTATGCATTAAAGAGGAGTCCATTATCTGTTGTCTATGTTGTCCCGGTATGGATGTCTAAGTTGAGAATAATCAAAAGCGAGAAATCCAATGCGAACTTTCTCCTTAGACCTTTGTACAGGCGGCATAGAGGTACCCCTTTGTGACACTTAGTTAAAACATGTGTATTGCGATGATAATCCCGGTAATCCAAGCTAATTAGGACAAGGTGCGGGCACTATTAGTATACTATGCATGAGGCTTGCAACTTGTAAGATATAATTTACATAACACATATGCTTTATTACTACCGTTGACAAAATTGTTTCTTGTTTTCAAAACCAAAGCTCTAGCACAAATATAGCAATCAATGCTTCCCTCTGCGAAGGGCCTTTATTTTACCTTTTATGTTGAGTCAGTTCACCTATCTCTCTCCACCTCAAGAAGCAAACACTTGTGTGAACTGTGCATTGATTCCTACATACTTGCATATTGCACTTGTTATATTACTTTACATTGACAATATCCATGAGATATACATGTTACAATTTGAAAGCAACCGCTGAAACTTAATCTTCCTTTGTGTTGCTTCAATACCTTTACTTTGATTTATTGCTTTATCAGTTAACTCTTATGCAAGACTTATTGATGCTTGTCTTGAAAGTACTATTCATGAAAAGTCTTTGCTTTATGATTCAGTTGTTTACTCATGTCATTACCATTGTTTTGATCGCTGCATTCATTATATATGCTTACAATAGTATGATCAAGGTTATGATGGCATGTCACTCCAGAAATTATCTTTGTTATCGTTTACCTCTCGGGACGAGCAGAGAACTAAGCTTGGGGATGCTGATACGTCTCCGACATATCGATAATTTCTTATGTTCCATGCCACATTATTGATGATACCTACATGTTTTATACACATTATATGTCGTATTTATGCATTTTCCGGCACTAACCTATTAACGAGATGCCGAAGAGCCAGTTGATGTTTTTTGCTGTTTTTGGTTTCAGAAATCCTAGTAAGGAAATATTCTCGGAATTGGACGAAATCAACGCCCAGGGGCCTATTTTGCCACGAAGCTTCCAGAAGACCGAAGAGAATACGAAGTGGGGCCACGGGGCGCCGCCACACTAGGGCGGCGCGGCCCAAGGGGGGCCCGCGCGGCCCTAGCGTGTGGCGCCCCCGTGACCCCTCCGAGGCTGCCCTTCCGTCTACATATAGTCTTCGTCGTGAAACCCCCAGTACCGAGAGCCACGATACGGAAAACCTTACAGAGACGCCGCCGCCGCCAATCCCATCTCGGGGGATACAGGAGATCGCCTCCGGCACCCTGCCGGAGAGGGGAATCATCTCCCGGAGGACTCTTCACCGCCATGGTCGCCTCCGGAGTGATGAGTGAATAGTTCACCCCTGGACTATGGGTCCATAGCAGTAGCTAGATGGTCGTCTTCTCCTTATGTGCTTCATTGTCGGATCTTGTGAGCTGCCTAACATGATCAAGATCATCTATCTCGTAATGCTATATGTTGTGTTTGTCGGGATCCGATGGATAGAGGATACTATGTTATGTTGATTATCAATCTATTACCTATGTGTTGTTTATGATCTTGCATGCTCTCCGTTATTAGTAGAGGCTCTGGCCAAGTTTTTACTCTTAACTCCAAGAGGGAGTATTTATGCTCGATAGTGGGTTCATGCCTCCATTAAATGCTGGGACGAGTGACGTGAAAGTTCTAAGGTTGTGGATGTCTTTGTTGCCACTAGGGATAAAACATTGATGCTATGTCCGAGGATGTAGTTATTGACTACATTACGCACCATACTTAATGCAATTGTCTGTTGTTTGCAACTTAATACTTGGAAGGGGTTCGGATGATAACCTTGAAGGTGGACTTTTAGGCATAGATGCATGCTTGGATAGCGGTCTATGTACTTTGTCGTAATGCCCAATTAAATCTCACAATACTCATCATATCATGTATGTGCATGGTCATGCCCTCTCTATTTGTCAATTGCCCGACTGTAATTTGTTCACCCAACATGCTATTTATCTTATGGGAGAGACACCTCTAGTGAACTGTGGACCCCGGTCCATTATTTTACATTGAATACAATCTCTTGCAATACTTGTTCTACTGTTTTCTGCAAACAATCATCATCCACACTATACATCTAATCCTTTGTTACGAGCAAGCCGGTGAGATTGACAACCTCACTCTGTTTCGTTGGGGCAAAGTACTTTGGTTGTGTTGTGCGGGTTCCACGTTGGCGCCGGAATCCCTGGTGTTGCGCTGCACTACATCCCGCCGCCATCAACCTTCAACATGCTTCTTGACTCCTACTGGTTCGATTAAACCTTGGTTTCTTACTGAGGGAAACTTGCTGCTGTGCGCATCACACCTTCCTCTTGGGGTTCCCAACGGACGTGTCAACTACACGCATCAATCACGCACGTAAATTAGAAGATTTTTCTGAGTTACCTACAGACGGGGCTGCTCAATTTCGTGACAGTAAGAAATCTGTTTCTGCGCAGTGATCCAAAACTAGTATCAACCCTACTATCAAAGACTTTACTTGGCACAACAATGCAATAAAATAAAGATAAGAAGAGGTTGCTACAGTAGTAACAACTTCCAAGACACAACAAAACAGTAGCAAAATAAAGACATGGGTTATCTCCCAAGAAGTGCTTTCTTTATAGCCATTAAGATGGGCTAAGAAATTTTAATGATGCTCACATAAGGATGAGAGTTGAAGCAAAGAGAGCATCAAAAAGCAAGTATGAAACAAATTTAAGCCTAACCCACTTCCTATGAAAAGGAGTCTTGTACACAAATAAATTCATGTAGAACAAAGTGACAAGCATAGGAAGATAAAACACAAGTAACTTCAAAATTTTCAGCATAAAGAGGGGAAACTTAATATTATTAAGATGCATATAACCATGTTTCCCTCTCTCATAATAACTTTCAGTGGCATCATGAACAAACTCAACAATATAACTATCACATAAAACATTCTTATCATGGTTCATATGCATAAAAGTATCATTAATTTTGGCATAAGAAGAATTCTTCTCATTAATAGTAATTTGAGTAGGATCATTATCAAGAATTTGAACATGGTAAACAAGTTGCATACTAAGGGAATTGTTTTTGGCAATCCAATCATAACTATGACAAGTTTCATAAGGATAATTATAACCTATGTCATAACATTCTTTATAATAATTATCAAAGATTGGAGGCATAGTGTTATCATAAGAAATAGAATAGTTATCTTTCACAGTATGTTCATCTGTAACCATACCATCATTGTTACTAGAAGGAGATGTATCAAACATATAATCATCAGTAGCAAAAGGATTTTCAAACACCTCATCCCCAAGCTTAGAGCTTTCTATATCTGATTTATTTCTGGAAACAATAGAAGAAACTTGGGAGGGTTCCTCCTTTTCATTAATAAGTTTAAAACACACAGCGGTCCTATCATATTTTGGTAAAGTGTCATCTTCTAAAATATTCTGTATGTAAGTATTTGCATGGCAATTATTAATGCAATAAGAAAGACACCCATGCAGGACATCATCAATATCAAGATAACTCATATGTAACAAAGAGATTTTCCCTGATAACTCTTCACACCACAAAAATAAAGTAAGTTCATCATGCTGATTAGGAGTAATTTCATCATCACAACACAAATTTGCAGCACTCATGGGGTTCGAATTATCATTGGAGGAGCATTGAAAATTAAAATGACCCACTCTATGGCAAAGTTCACAAATATAAGGATAGAGGGCACAAACTTTTTCACCAAGATCATCTAGGGCCCTAGACCACTTTCTAGTTTTTTCATTCCTATGATGGATACAATATTCATCTTCGATTTGATTAATTCCACAAGGTCTATGCATTCCACAAAAATTAACATGCTTATAAGAAATAGTATTTTCGAAGTTTGGGCATGTTTATTGCAATCATTAATAACAGTTTCATCCTTCATGCAAGTGTCTTTAAAAGGTTCATGATACTTATCAAAATTCTTCCTAGGCAATTCAAAATGAGAGGCAAAAGCTTTATAAAGATTTGCAACAACTTGAGAATCAAGACCATAAGTAGCACTCATATTTAGAATTTTATCAGTATCCATAAAAGTTTCAATGCATTCATAATCATAATTTATACCTGGCTCTTTACCTTTGTTGTTCTCCCATCCTTCAGTATTCTCCTGAATCCGATCAAGAAGGTCGCTTTTAAACTCTTCTTCATTGCTTGTAAATGATCCAGAACAAGTAGTATCCAGCAAGGTTTTATCTTGAAAAGAAAGTCTTGCATAGAAATTATCAATGATGATATTACTAGGAAGCTCATGAATGGGGCATTTGAGCATTAAAGACTTCAATCTCCCCCATGCTTGGGCAATACTCTCTCCATCATGAGGCCAGAAATTATATATGCGGTTCCGGTCTTTGTGAATTTCACTTGGAGGATAGAATTTAGAGTAAAATAGAGGCACAATATCTTTCCAATCAAGAGAATCCCCATTCTTCAGCAATTTATACCAATGCGCCGCTTTACCAGACAACGATATAGAGAATAGTTTCTTCCTAACTTCATCCATAGAGATACCTGCACACTTGAATAACCCGCATAATTCATGCAAAAACAGTAAATGATCCCCAGGATGGACAGTTCCATCCCCTTCATAGCGGTTATCTATAACATGTTCAATAATTTTCATAGGTATTTTATATGGAATACTTTCAACAGGTGGATTTAAAATATCACAAGCATCATTAGAGTTATCGCATATGGGAGATAAAGTATTATCAGAGCAAATTTTCTCCCCTAAAGATGCGAAGCTAAAAAGATCACAAAAACTAGCTTCCCCAAGCTTAGACTTTTCCATAGCATTAGCAGTAATTGCATTCATACTAATAACATTGCTACTATCTTATATTTACTAATTGGAGACTCCCTACAAGCCTCCACAGTAATTCTAGGACACCGTAAAAAATAACCATCCGATCTACAGATCATATATCCGTAGCCATTGGATGGCACGCTCGGCGGCGCTGTCATACGCGGCCGCCCAATTCTTCCTCTCTCGACCTAAACAAACGGATCTAATCATCATGTCGCTGTCCCTCAAAAAAAAATCATCACATCGCCGGCGATTCGGCGGAGCGTATACGCCCCCATGCCTCCGATTGATTTGTGTGATAGACATGTCGAACGTGCAGAAGTCAATTCTACCCAGCGATGGCCTGTCCGCATCTCTAGCAGTAATAGCAGCCAGAGTTTGCATGATCGCAGCTGCCGTGATGTCTTTCCGGGCAAAGGTAAGCAATCCAATTTCTCCTTCTAATTATATTGTTTGTTGATCGCTTTTGGCTGCATGGCAACATCTGCTCGACGTTTAACCCGGAACAATCAAATTGATGCATGGCAGGGCTAACAATGTCGAGCGCCTCTGGGAGTAGTGTCTCTGTTCAAAGGTAAGCAATTCAATTTCTCTTTCCAATTAGATTATTGATTGATCTGGCGGCACGGCTACATCTGCTGACCGTCTAATCTAGGTCTATCAAATTGCTCCATGGTAGGCCTATTTTATTGTAGATTTACACGACACTACTCTCACGTGCATTGTTTCCATATCATGGCAGCAAAGAAATAGTATTCAGCAGTTAGTTATGGTAGTGTCCGTAGCTGGCTGGTGGCCTCCACGATTTATTGTGCGTTTGGACTATGGAGCATGTGCAAAATCATACATCTTGAGTTAATCTGACGGTACAAAAAGTATTATGCTCATTCAGATTACGATAAACTATCTAGATGTGATATGTATTCCTTACAATTAAAAAAGGCTGTTCTTGACGCCATATTCTAGGAGCTTAGGTCATGTATAAAAAATTCTAAAGTTATTTGTAGAAGCTAATAATCTGATTTGCACAATACTATATTGCAAGTATGCAGAAAAGATTGGTCATGGTACTGGTATTTGCAGCACTATTTTTAAAGGTTCATTTAGCTTTTCAGAAAAAAAAGTGATCGTATACTTGAGATAATTATATCCTTATATAAAAATGTAAGTATGAGGTATGCAAAAGTAGGTAGGGATGAACTCAACTATTAATTGTCCAAGGCCACATTTCATCCGTAAAGGTTAGTCCCCAGCAATCCAACATTCATTCTTAAATTCACATCTGGAGTCTTCACATGGATGCTTTGAATCATTCACCTATCTATAACTGTCTACAATCTCATCGGAAGCTTCCACCCTGTGCTTCGTACGATACTTCCGATGGGCTTCATTTGATTATGCTGCAAATTGAAGCGGTTAGTAAAAATATCCTCGCCCATCTATCACTACAAGCATTGGTCAAATTTATGAACTCTTTAGCTAGAATGACATTTATCGCTCCAGTGTTTCACAAATAGTGCCACAAGCCACAAGCTGCTACGTGCATTAGGTACTTCGACGGCCGAAAATTGATAATTTTTTTATAAATGCATCATCCTCATGTTTACGAATTATTACTCGGATCAACTGATTTCATATAGGTTATGATTGCTCCAATGTTCTGGCTCTATGGAATGAAAATTGGCTTCATCTCAAGCCAAACAATCCCCAACCCACATTTATGTGCGTAAACAAAACAATCCAATTTTTTGTTTCATTTGACTCTAATCTATATTTTGCTGTATATATAGCTTCAGGTTTGAGAAAATGGCTCACATTATCTATGATTTTACCTATTTCTATTTGAAGTTATATTAGATCCTAAAAGTTTTTGGTGCATAATATTGTGTCGTTTCTACAGAAGGATTGGAAATTTTCATAAAATGAACACATGTAGCATTCAAACATAAGCTATTTCTTTGCTTTACTTTGGTGTTGATATATGCTGAGCAATAATCTTTACCGGTTTGATTTTTTTTTCCGAAAAAGGCATGGCCCCAATCTCTGCATCAGTCGATGCATACGAGCATTTATTAAAAGATTATTCAAAGTCTTAGAAACCAATGTGCCAATTATCACCAAAAATCTACAATAACATGAACCATGCACCGAATCTTTTCATTTGTTCTGTCAAGTATGTTACTTGCCTTTTACAAACTTTCTAATTTTTCTTGGATAATAATGTTTAGCTTTATAGATGTCGTAAACTTCAGTTTGCCTACATAGTCCTATCTATAAACTTCGTTAGCAAGACTGGGTATTATATTATATTTTCCTCCTATGTACAACAGTGTAACAAGTAAGCTAGATCACGTTGCCGCCATGTATTGTTGTCTTGCAAGGCTTTATATACTGCGTGATTCCTTTTACTAGGGAGTGTTATAGAGCGATTAACAAGTTGATAGTAGTCGCTATCAAATGGTCCACATTTTTAGAGCAAGGTCAGGAAGGTACATAATTTTCATGATACTTAAAATTTGTGAGAAGACATTATTAAGTTCCATGAGTATTATTATTTGGTCTTTAAATTATAATTATAAAGGTTTCCCATTTAATTTTATATTTTGAGTCGTGCGCTTGCGCACGGGTTGAGCCGAAACCCTCAAACCGGCGGTTATTATACGGGTTTGCCCCTTTTACGGGGTCTGTTAGACCTGCTCTTAGATGACACTACGTTATACTTCTTGCAATGTGAGTGGCATGAAAAGAGCCGCACCTCTGCTAAACTGGGCGTCAGTGACCAATCATTTGCTGTCAGCAGTCGCTGTCGCTGCTCAGCTAATGCTACAATGCAATATCGCCACATACAGACCGTTAAAAAGAGTCTCAAGCTAGCTGACAAATAGATGGAAAATGGAGCACTTTCCTGTGCCCTCCACCATGTGTCGACAACATGACTCCATAGCGTACCCTCGGATCAGATTCTTTCAATCAAGACTGGATTTTTCATCTGAGGCTCAAAGAAACCCTGATTGATTCACATCACCAAACCAAACCCAGATATAGCAGTACACAATTTCTGCGTGTTTGGAGAAGCAAAATCAAGGAACCTGAAATTATCAACCCAATTGCTAAAAAGTGCTTGGATGCTATTTGGCAAAACGAGCACTCGATTTTGAGCCGTCCGATCCTTCCATCGCGCTCTATCGCACGAGGCTTCGGCGCGACAGTCTCGACAGAATTATTACACCTTGGCATTGTTCAGTTTTTCCTCGCTCGTCTCCATCCCCCATTTTCTCCCCCCACGATCCCACCGCCGCCAGCTCCTGCCGTTGTCGTACGCCGGCGCGGCACCGCGCCCGCCTCCTGCACCGAATCCCCACCAACGTGGCGCCGCTCTGCCCCCAAGCGCGACGTCGTGGCTAACCCTAGCCATGCGGCTCCGGCGTCCGCCACTCACCTGCGTCGCCTTGACAGAGGCGCCTCCACCAGTTCCATGCCGCTGCCCTAGCACCACGCCTGCTAGGCGCGCCCCGCGTTTCTGCGCGCGTCGGTTCGGGGTGCCGGCGTTGGTCCTCGCACAAGCGCAGCCGGCCGCATCCTCGACGCCCACGAGTTCCTCTCCGTAGATCTTGACCTCTGGTGCTCCTACTACTCCACCCCGAAGATCTCTCATTCAATCTCGAGCCACAGATCGACCATTCTGCCTCGGCCTCCCTGGTTGCCTGCGCTGCCTTGGCTGTATAGCGGTGTGGTGCTGATGTTGGCCTGGACTGGCAGTAGCCTCACGTCTGCAGGCTGCCAATACGACACCTTGGTCACCGACAACACCCATTCAGGCTGGCACATCAAGTCTCTAAAGAGTCTGCATCGGCCAGAAGACCTTCTGCCATGTCTCTAGAGAGTAAGTTGGTGTGTATTGCAATATATTTGGGCGTGCAGTAGGTGTTAGTTCAATTGTTTTTAGGGGCCTGATATTCTGGATGCCTAAGATTTAGCACCTTGTTGAGTTGTTGTGCTAGTGTCATTGGTCTACGAAAACGGAACACTTGGTTTAGATGATTCAGTGATACTTCATAGGGTTAGTGTTGTTATGTTCTGGCCAACTTGGGTTGGTTAAACTAGGAAGATGCATAACCATGAAGATTTTTTGATGCAGAGAAATACATGTGCTTAATGCTTGTGTGATGGAGGCATGGAGCAATCCGAACCCGCCTCCCCTGGCTTGATCTACTGCCCTATCATGGAGTTGCGACCTGCTTTGACGCGAGGCGTATTCGTATAAGCAGGTGCGCATTTGATGTGGTCGACACATCTAACCAAGTAGTTTTATTCTTGCTCTTTCACTTTTTTGTATTGTTAGTCATTCTGCACCTATTGTAATTCTTACTATTACCGTGTTGTAATGCGCTTAGTGAGAAATATAGCATTATTTTGTAAGTTTTCTTGTCACCATAGTTAAGTTGCTTTTAGCATAGAAGTAAGTTGATTATCCAGATAAGCCTAAGTTGGATTCTGATTTTACAGCGCGAAATTATTTTTCTTTGATTCACTATCCCTTTTTCTAATTAAGTTGTCTTGTCATTGTAGTTAAGTTGCTTTCAGCATAGAAGTAAGTTAATAGCGTAACAAAGGACACTTCATTGTATTTATATATGGTTCTTGGCTGTTTCCTATCATGATGTAAGTTGCTTTTTAAATAACAACTAAGTTACATACTGCCATGACGTAAGTTGATTCTTCCAAACAACTTAAATTTTTTCTTCAAACTAAGTTACTTAAACTCTTTTTTTACTAAGTTGGTATCTAAACCAACCTAGATTGCATACTATCTTCAGAAAATTGTAGCTATGTTATGCAATATACCTAGGTTTTCTTTATCCATTAAGCAACATAAATAAGTTACTGGTTTTAAGTTTAATTTGAATTCATACTATAGTTGGATGGTGAAAGTAATTAAGTTTGTTTCCCATCTTTAATTTGGTTTATAGTCCCAGCATTTTTTTGTTACCCCGAAGTTGATTAACCTCATTTTACTAACTTGGTCTCCAAACCAACCTAACTCGCATAATAGCTTGCAAGATTGTGTAGTTATGTTTTTACAGTCAAGCTAGAATTCTAGTTACGTTTCAACATTTTTAGGTTTAAGTAAGTTGACACGCCTTCATACTAAAGTTGCATAAAGAAAGTAATTAAGTTGTTTTCATTTGGTATTCCCATCTTTTTTGGGTATCCTAAAGTTGCTTCACCAAAATTTACTAAGTAGGTCTCTAAACCACAATATCTTGCAAATTACCTTGAAAAAAAACCTAGATAGGTATTTACAATCTTCCTTGGTTTCTTATTTTTTCCATTAAGCAACACAAATAAGTTTGATTATTGGTTTAAGTAAATTGGATTTGTCTTCATACTAAAGTTGGATAGTCAAAGTAATTAAGTTGATTTTCCTTCCTACTTACTTTAACATTAAGCAGTCCCAGCATTTTGGTTCCGCAAAGTTGGTTAACCACGTTTTACTAAGTCGGTGTCTAAACCACAATAACTTGCAAACTAGCTTCATCAAACTCTAGGCAGGTTTTTACAGGCTACCTTCATTTCTTAACTTTTCAATTTAAGCAACATAAATAATTTGATTGTTGTTTTAAGTAAATTGGTCTTCTTCTCCATTGCCGTCATCTAGTCATGCAAATAAGGTTCCATAGGTTTTTTAATTTTCGCATCAAACAATTCATGTCTTAACTCAGGAAATAGATTAAAAAGCTCACTGTTGTTTTCCATTATGCCTAACTAGTGAAATAAAAACAAGAAACAAAAAGATGCAATTGCAGGATCTAAAGGAAATAGCTTCGAGCACTCACACACCGACAACAGTGCTAGGAAATAGCTTAGTAGTCGGAGGATGTGAATACCTTTTACCTTACCTCCCCGACAACGGCGCTAGAAAATAGCTTGATGTCTACGCACGCTTCTATTTCTGTAGACAGTGTTAGGCCTTCAAGAGCAGAGGTTTGTAGAACAGCAGCAAGTTTCCCTTAAGTGAATCACCCAAGGTTTATCGAACTCGGGGAGGAAGAGGTCAAAGATATCCCTCTCAAACAACCCTCGCAATTACGATACAAGAAGTCTCTTGTGTCCCCAACACACCTAATACACTTGTCAGATGTATAGGTGCACTAGTTCGGCGAAGAGATAGTGAAATACAAGTGATATGGATGAATATGAGTGGTAATAACAATCTGAATAAAATATGGCATCAAGTAAACATGCAGTACAACAGTAAATAAAAGAAGATTCGATATTTGGAAACAAGGCCTAGGGATCCTACTTTCACTAGTGGACACTCTCAACAATGATCACATAATAAAACTACTCTACACTCTCTTGTTGGATAACAAACACCATTCATTGTGTAGGGCTACAAGAGCTCCCTCAAGCCGGAGTAAACAAGCTCCACAACATTCGGAGTTCATATTTAAGTAACCTCTAGAGTGCATAATAGACCGTTGCAATTTAGACCGAGTACTAACATAGCATACACACTGTCAACAATAGCTATGAAAGGGGAATAGATCACATCAATACTATCATAGTAATAGTTAACTCCATAATCTACAAGAGATTACAATCATAACCTATGCCAAGTACTACATGATGCACACACTGTCAACATTACATCATGGAGGAGGAATAGACTACTTTAATAACATCACTAGAGTAGCACATAGTAATAGTGATACAAAGCTCATGATCACATAAAGATCACATGGGATAGAGAGATGAACCACATAGATACGGTAGAGCCCTCAGCCTCGAGGGAGAACTACTCCCTCCTTCATCATGGGAGACAGCAACGGCGATGAAGATGGCGGTGGTGTCGATGGAGATGACTCCGGGGGCAATTCCCCGTCCCGGCGGTGCTCGGAACAAAGACTTCTGTCCCCCGAAACGGAGTTTCGCGATGGCGGCGGCGTCCCTGGAGTCTTTCTGGAGTTTCGTCAATTGGTGTAGGGTTTTTTAGGTTCCGAGGGGTTAAATAGGCGAAGAGGCGGAGTCAGAAGGGCGCCAGGGCTCCCTCCCCATAGGCCGGCGCGGCTAGGGTGGAGCCCGCGCGGCCCTATGGTCTGGGGCCCCTGGGCCTCCTCTCCGGCTCCCCTTCGGTGTTCTGGTCCGTCTCGGTGAATTAAGATATTTGGCTTTCGTTTCGTCGAATTCCGAGAATATTGCCCGAACAGCCTTCCCGGAACCAAAAACAGCGAGAAAACAACAACTGGCTTTTTGGCATCTTGTCAATAGGTTAGTGCCGGAAAATGCATAATAATGACATAAAGTGTGTATAAAACATGTGAGTATCATCATAAAAGTAGCATGGAACATAAGAAATTATAGATACGTTTGAGACGTATCAGATCCCCCTCGCCGCCGCGGTGGGCGCCGCGATGCTCAAGATGGCGTGCATGTTTCTCGCCATCTAGTAGTGGTTGAGGCAGGCCAACGTCGACGCCGCCCGGTTGTCGTTTCCGCCTGATAGTCATCCACCGTCATGCTAGTGGTTAACGACATATTTAGTGGATTGCTAATCACCGTCCACCTCCAAACTCATCAAAACAAAAAGGACGTCATTGAAAGGTCGACGTGCAAGTACTCAGTGTGACTTTCTCTACTCCTTCCTGAAATTTTGACATAAATGACCACCTACCCCAAGAAATTGTCAAAAAGGACCACATATGAATGGAATTGCCAAAAAAGTTCACATGCTTCGTGGTGGCACGACCCCCAGGTAACACATGGAGGGTGTCACCGTAGGCCGTAGCGGCAGGAGGTGCCGCCGCCATCATAGGCGGCATGTTTGCAGTCGTTTCCTGCAGTTAGGCGTTGGCATGCCGCATGCACGGTGGGCCATGCCACCGTCCCAAGAGGCGTCTGGGTGGCGTGGATCCCCGTGCCGGCATGGTTTCTCTAGCGGGAAAGGCCAGCTGGCTCCACTATACCAGACGGTGTTGATTGCGATGCGTTGCTCCGTCAGATCCTAGTTTCGCGTACATGAAATAGACCACCGCAAGCGCATATTCGTGTATGATTTATGTGCGGATACAGCAAATAGACTAATTTTTTTGCAATTATTTTTTTGGTATTGTTCATACTATTGGAAGGCTATATAAGGTACATTTACGTAGCTGCAAATTAAAACACAAGGGTCAAGTTTGCCTTCTCCGCTTCTCTCTTCCGTTCTTAAAAAAATATAATTGACTATGAGTGTGCCTTGCTCGGACCAGGATTTCAAACCGAAGAAGATGAAGGATGCAAGCTTGTCCCGGGGGTGAGAGCGGAGCGGTGCAGGTGTTGGTGCATCCATCTTTGCAAAGGTGAAGGAGGTGGATGATTTTTGTGATAGGTTTGGCATGAAATTTGTAAGTCTGTTGTCCAAGAGGCCTCTGATATGTTCTAATAGCATGATGAATAATCATAATTGTATATCATTATTTTGCTTTATTTATGTTGTAATCTCCCATGCCTTGTGCAAATAGTACCATTGGATTGACACTGAGCAATCGGCTTGTGTGCGTCGTGAGATTGAGGAAAATGATGACTTCAAGTCTACAGATCAGTTGTAGCTAGTTTCAAAATAAGAGTATCGAACCACAACCCCGAGGAGCTACTAGTAATGATCTTGATATCCCTTGCTACTTTCTACTAAAGATTTCTTAATAATTATTTTCTAATCTCAAAATGATAAAATGGGGTGTTGTAAATGGTTGCAGGAAAAGTAAATAAAGCAGTAAAAACGTTATATAAAAAGGGTTGGAACTTTATAAGACAAAGTGTTCTCAGGAATTATTGGATCCACCTCTAGCACTACGACTCATGTTAATCAAGATGTGCTTTCAAGCATGTTGTGTGTGGGAGAGCTCCGTGATAAGATGCCTCCAGAAAGCCATCGGTCATCGCATCTCTAAATAACCACAACATCTAACCTTCTACGGCCACATATGGACTACTGCTATTAAGGGGTGTACCCCATGGTCATCGATATGAGCTTTATGAATCCCTCGTATCCCCCTTATTCATGTGTCAAAGCGCCGATACAGTAATATCACTTCTCGCTGTTTGCTTTACCACACTTCAAAGAGTACTTCCCTCTCATGACCAATCAGAAATATTACATGGTGCACAACATGTAATAACAAGAGATAAAACTAACACACATTAATACTTGAAACTATAAATCATCTTAGATTCATCTCATATTCATGCTAGGATTTCTCCATCTCCCCAAGAACTAATAAGACTACTCACACATGGAGACAATCTAGAACATCATCATAATCTTGTGGAATGATTTAGAGGAATGGAATGAATTCGAATACAAATCCACAATAGCAATCAAGATGACAACTATGGTTGGAGGATGCTGGTGATGAAGGTGCATCGGTTGATGATGATGAAGGGGATGATGCCTTGTCCTCAGAGGATCCACGTAGCAGCCCGGATCTTGTCTTCTCCAAAGTTCCTTCTTGTGATCTGATCTGGGGCGGTGTTTCTCGGTTTCACGAAGTTGTGTGTGTCTGATCTATGATCTGTCTACGGGTGGTGAAAGTATTTTCTGAACAACAGTGTTACCAATTTCAGCAACATCATTTTCTTTCTCCTCCACGTGCTCCACCTGCACGCTGATCCTCTGTTTCTCATCACCAGAATTATCAGAAAAAATCAATAGCACCAGTAACACCTATAGATAATTAAACTCTTATAAGACATGACAGCCTAATTAAAGACGACATTCCTGCTATGCAAAACTTTCTTAATTTCAGGATTCCATAACTTATATGCCTTAACTCCTGAACCATAACCAAGAAACACACACTTAACAGCCCTAGGCTCTAGCTTTCCATTATCAACATGAGCATAAGCAGTGCAACCGAAAGCTCTCAACTGTGAATAATTAGCATGTGACCAGATCATACCTCAATAGGAGTTTTCTTATCAAGCGGAATGCAAGGTGACATGTTTATCAAGTAACAAGCGGTGGATGCTGCTTCAGCCCAAAAACGTCTATGCATACCAGCATTGGACAACATGCAACGAGCCTTGGAGATGATGGTTATGTTCATCCTCTCCGTCACACCATTCTGCTGATGAGTATATGAGATGGTGTGGTGCCTGACAATGCATTCGTCGCTGCAATAATCATTGAAAATAGTAGAACAAAACTCCATGCCATTGTCAGTACGAAGCAATTTAACTTTTTTTTGTTTGCTTCTCTACCATAATTTTCCACTTTCTGAAAGCATCAAACACATCAGATTTATGTTTCACGAAGAAAGGCCACACTTTTCTAGAGTAATCATCTATGATAGTAATCATGTAATTTGCACCACCAAGAGAAGTCTTGCGGGAAGGTCCCCACACATCAGCATACACATAATCTAGAATCCCTTTAGTGGTATCAACGAAAGCGTTGAATTTAACTATTTTATGCTTACCAAAACTGCAGTGCTCACAGAACTCAAACTTAGTCAAATTGCAGCAATCTAGCAGGTCTCTCATGTGCAAATCTGCCATGCCATGTTCACTCATATGTCTAAGACGCATATGCCACATATTAGTTTTACCAGGTTCATAAGGAATAACATCAACAGCAATACGAGACAAAATGCTACATCTAAGAACATATAATTTGCAGAATTCATATCACCAATCATGTGAACGAGATAACCTTTTGATACCTTCGGAACTTCGAGAACCGGAGTGTTTGTACCCCTCAACATCAAGGGTACTGAGAGAGATCAGATTTCTAGCCATGCCAGGTATGTGTCTCACATCTGTTAGAGTGCGCGTCATGCCATCATGCATCTTGATCAAAACGGAGCCAATGCCCACGGTCTCACGTGGGTTGTTATCTCCCATACGCACAACATATCCACTCTACACAAACTCATAAGAACTGAACCAGTCTTTGTTACAACAAATATGAAATGAATATGTAGAATCAAGGATCCACTCATCATTACCAGAAACATAACCAGCAAACACAACCGCTATCAGAATTATCACTGGAAACAACAGCAGCCTTACCATCACCATCAGATTTGTTTTTCGATTGGTAAGTACCGTTTATTTTCTCTTTGTTCTGCAACTTCCAGCAATCATCAATATTGTGGTTAGTTTTCTTACAATACTTGAAGAACTTACCATCTCGTCCCTTGGACTTTGAGCGACCTCTGTCGGTCTTGCTGTTATCTCTGTTGTAGTTGTTGTTTCTATTATCGGTCCTGCCTCGGACCTGCAGTGCTTCTGCATTAGATGACGAACCCTCTGCATGCACCATAGATTTCATCTTTTCCCTCTACTGGAGGGCCTCATCAACTTTGGCAAGGGTTAGTTCATCACGGCTGTATAACAAGGTGTCTCAAAAATTTGCAAAAGAATCAGGCAAAGAGACTAACAGTATAAGAGCGAGATCCACATCCTCATAATTTACCTCCATGCATGGATAGCAAATCAGAAACGATCTCTCTAAAGATCGATTGGTGATTCATCATTGACGCACCTTCTTGCGGCTTGTGCGAGAACAACTTCATCTTCACGTGCATCTTACTGGTTAGATCTTTAGACATGCAGATCGACTCCAGTTTCAACCACAGCGTCGCTGCGGATTTTTCAGCTAGCACTTCCTGCAAGATATTGTTGCATAGATGAAGCTGAATTAATGAAAAAGCCTTACGGTCTTTCCTCTTTTCATCGTTGGTCCAGGTCTTGGCATATTTCTTGCCAAATCCATCAAGAGCTTCATCTAGATCAGAAGATTGGGTAAGGATCGCCCTCATCTTCACTTGCCACAGAGAAAATCTCATGGTATAATCCAGCTGCGGTAGATCGAACTTCAAGGAAGACATGTCGCAAAACCCTAGATTGAAACACGGGCTCTGAGACCACTTGTTATAAATGCGACAAGCAAATAACGAAAAAGGATAAAGGAAAACGCAGCGGAGACACGAGATTTAACGTGGAAAACCCTTCGAACACAGAAGGGGAAAAAACTACGGGCGCCAGCCAACAAGACTTCACTATATCAGGTAGTGTTTACAAACGTTGTGGGTTATCTTATAATCTGATAAACCCTAGCCGGCGGCTTACAAGATGTATATATATGAGGTGACAATGATCCGTACCGCGGGGGCTGTCCCCCCCCCCCGCACCCCCTTCGCAGGCGTCCCTGCAGAGCACGATGTATGAGCCCAAGCCTACCGGCGACGGGCCTCGCTCCGCTCGTCAGAAGTTAGCCTCCCTTTAGTATATGAATTTGGATCACAATATAACAAACTCCACCTTGAGACAAATTCCATCTTGTAGCATGAACTTCAACAATCTCCTGAACAACAAAGAAAAACACTTGCTGGCGCCAACAGCCACTTGTGTTAAACAATTATACCAACCAAGCTCGAGCAAAGCTCAAACTTGGAAACATGAACGCTTCG
>NC_061511.1:266521710-266561439 GCF_022539505.1 Lolium rigidum
ACAAAGATTGGGGCACATATCCACAACTTAATTGGAGCCTCCCAACAAACCGCCACAAAGGCCTAGAATCCGTCTAGGGTTCCAAGAACCCAAGTGACATAGGCATCCCCAATGGGCCTGCCGAAGATAGTACCCGGGGTTTACTGAAGGCCCACTACTCGAAGAATAAGAAGATTCGGAAGCCCAAGATATTGTTAAGGAAAGCTAGAGTTGTAATAGGAAGCAGTATTTGTAATCTTGCGGGAGGAGTTAGAAACCTTCCCGGACTCTGTAACTTGTACAATACGAATCCCTCGGCTCCACCTTCTATATAAGGGGGGGGGGTCGAGGGACAAAGAAGGCATCGAATCATTGTTTCTAAAAACCTAGTTTCATATTCGTCGAGTACTTTTCGGCTGAAACCTTCGAGATCTACTTGCCCTCTACATCCAACTAAACCCTAGTCTACAATCCGTAGGCATTGATAAGTTAATCCCTTGTCAATTGGCGCCGTCTGTGGGATCTAGAGGCGACAAAGAGCTGATCTCGATGGCACGTTCAAGATCGTCGACTTCATCGGCAGCAAGCAATATCATGGACGAGAGGTAAACGCGGGTCTCGTTGATTTTATTCCTCACCCGCCCTCCCGTTTGGATGCATATGCGTATCTGGAGGAGCCCATGAAGATGACGTTCGGAAAATTCCACTTCCACGTCGAGAAAGAAGGATCGTATCGTCTCGAAGTTCCGATCTCGTCGGGATTATCGGCGGTTGGTCCTGATTCCTCAAACTCAGTATCATCCATCGAATCAGACGACAAGGAGATTTCGTCACCACGCTTCATCGGCAGCAAGGCAAGCGAAAAACTCGCCAAGATCTTCAGCGACATGTCCTTTGAGTCATCTGCGGACTCCTATATAAGCGATGATTCAAGCGACACCGACAGCTTCGACTTCATCGACAAATCCACGTCTATTGGGAAGGTTTTCACCAATCTCTGTGATGGTGTCACCAAACCAAGCAAAGTGAAAACTCCAAAATATCACCAAGTTTACGCTATTGGAGAAGCAAGTCGCGATCAAGAGGAAACATCAGAGGCTTTCGACAATTTAGGAAACCCCTACGTCGATCCCTCAGATCTAAGGAGAGGTTTGGGCACTAAATATGTCGGGCCCACACCACGTGTCAGAGTTCAACTTCCGCAAGCTGCCTGGGACAGAGCTGCGAAAGCTTTGGATGGCTCTGAACCAATGGTGACAACTGCTACAGTCGAAGAACTGCAAGCTTATCAATATAGACTCGCCCGAGCTGGAAGAGAATTGGAAAAACAGACAGCTGCTTTAAACAGAAGAAGGGAGGCAGCCTCCGCATCAAGCAGGCGACGAGCGAAATTAAGCCGACACTCAGGAACTTCGGGAGATAGTCACAGAGAAGCTCGGATGGGAGCAAGATCTCGGCTGCAAAATATACCGGAAGCTGAAAGAGAGACTCTAATCCAAAACCTCGACATGTCCTTTATGTCAATCGACACGAGGGGGAATATTATCCCAAAAACACCGGAAGCAGGATACATGGCGACACAAGCTTTTATCTTAGCATCCAGGCCACCTCCCGGAGATCCAAGAGAAGCGTTGTATAACATGGCCATGGCAGGATGTGGAGCCATGGGAGCAGCGTTCACAGCTACACCTCCCGAAGAAACTGCAAGGCAAAATAGTCCGAGACCTACCGCAGCAGTACAAGATCCACCAAGAGCAAGTGGAGCCAGAGACACAACAACTCAGGCTAGAGTTGATAGAGCGCGACAAGAAAGAAGGGAACGGCGGCATTCACCAGACCTTGCAGAAGAAGACATGTGTGGACTTCCATGTTTCACACGACGGGTCCGAAAAACTCGAGTTCCATCAGGATTCAAGTTACCCGATAGTTTCAAAAAATTCGACGGCCTGCAAGACCCCGAGGATTGGCTAGTAGATTACCTCGAGACAGTAAAATTGATAGGCGGGACCAGAGCGACAGCCATGCAGAGCATCCAGATACATTTGAGCGGAGCCGCCAGATCATGGATAAAGAAGCTTCCCCCAGGTTCCATCGACAACTGGGAAAGTTTTGAGGATGCGTTTATCAAGAATTTCCGGTCAGCCTGTAAGAAACCTGCGACACTAGAAGAGTTGAGATCATGTCGACAAAAGCATGATGAATCAATGAGGAAGTACATCCAAAGGTGGAACATCATCAAAAACTCGGCAGAAAATATATCTGACGAAAGAGCGATAGATGCATTTGTTGCAGGAGTTCGACGAGGAGATTTCGTGGAAGACTTGGGCAGGACAAACCCAAAAACCGTATCAGCTTTAATGGAGATAGCAAACAGATGGGCAGATGGTGAAGATGTGATGACCCACAAGTATAGGGGATCGCAACAGTCTTCGCGGGAAGTAAAACCCAATTTATTGATTCGACACAAGGGGAGACAAAGAATACTTGAAAGCCTTAACAGCGGAGTTGTCAATTCAGCTGCACTCGGAAACGGACTTGCTCGCAAGAGTTTATCAGTAGTAACAGCTTTATAGCAGTAGCGATAATAAAATAACAAGAACAGAGTAACAAAGACAGCAGTAGTGATTATAGTAAACAAGCAGGATTAAAATATCGTAGGCACGGGGACGGATGACGGGCGTTGCATGGATGAGAGAAACTCATGTAACAATCATAGCAGGGCATTTGCAGATAGTAATAAAACGGTATCCAAGTACTAATCAATCAATAGGCATGTGTTCCAATTATAGTCATACGTGCTCGCAATGAGAAACTTGCACAACATCTTTTGTCCTACCAGCCGGTGGCAGCCGGGCCTCTAGGGAAACTATCGGATATTAAGGTACTCCTTTTAATAGAGTACCGGAGCAAAGCATTAACACTCCGTGAACACATGTGATCCTCACGTCACTACCATCCCCTCCGGTTGTCCCGATTTCTGTCACTTCGGGGCCATTGGTTCCGGACAGCGATATGTGTATACAACTTGCAGGTAAGACCATAAACAATGAATATCTTCATGAATCAATAACATGTTCAGATCTGAGATCATGGCACTCGGGCCCTAGTGACAAGCATTAAGCATAACAAGTTGCAACAATATCATAAAAGTACCAATTACGGACACTAGGCACTATGCCCTAACAATCTTATGCTATTACATGACCAATCTCATCCAATCCCTACCATCCCCTTTGGCCTACAGCGGGGGAATTACTCACACATGGATGGGGGAAACATGGCTGGTTGATGGAGAGGCGTTGGCGGTGATGGCGGTGATGATCTCCTCCAATTCCCCGTCTCGGCGGAGTGCCAGAACGGAGACTTCTGGCTCCCGAGACGGAGTTTCGCGATGTGGCGGCGTTCTGGAGGGTTTCTGGCGACTTCCACTTCTCCCCATGCGTTTTTAGGTCGAGGCGAATAAGTAGTCCGAAGGAGGGCGTCGGAGGCCGGCCGAGGGGGCCACACCATAGGGCCGCGCGGGCCCCCCCTAGGCCGCGCCGCCTTATGGTGTGGGGCCCTCGGGCCTCCACTTAATTTGTCCTTCCGGCTCCGTCGTATTCTGGGAAAATAGGGCCTTCCGTTAAAATTCCGAGGTTTTTCCCGAAAGTTGGATTTCTCGCACAAAAACGAGACACCGTAACAGTTCTGCTGAAAACAGTCGTTAGTCCGTGTTAGTTGCATCCAAAATACACAAATTAGAGGCAAAACAATAGCAAAAGTGTTCGGGAAGTAGATACGTTTTGAACGTATCAACTCCCCCCAAGCTTAGCTTATTGCTTGTCCTCAAGCAATTCAGTTAATAACTGAGCGATAAAAGAACTTTCACGAACACATTTGTTCATATGATGTATATATTCTCATGATATGGCTAATACTTAAGCAGTTCATAATAAGATACATGCAAATAAGATCATCTAGCAGCTATGTCAATCATGAAGAGGTACCAACAATTAATAATAAGCATCATGAATCATGTATATAAGCAGGATTGCAATGTTCATAAGAGAGTATGATAAAGTGGTATCTCGCTTGTCCGTATTTGATCGGCAAAAACATAAATGCCCGGGCACCTCTGGAGTTCATAGAAAGACTAGAAGTAGTGATTGTCAAAGATAAAAGCATCAAAGTTATACCACAATCAATCATATTTTGAGACAAGCATATTATACTAAGAATGACAAGTTGTGCTCTCAAGAAAGTGCTCAAAGAAAGGATGGAGACACAACATAAAAGTAAAAGATTGACCCTTCGCAGAGGGAAGCGAGTGATTAACATGCGCTAGAGCTTTTCATTTGTAAAGCGAGAGTAAAATTATTTTGAGAGGTGTTTGTTGTTGTCAACGAATGGTAATGGGTACACCAACTACCTCGCCAACCGGACTCCCAAGAGCGGCTCCCATGAATTATTTGCATTTTTATGTGGCACTCCTTCCAACCTTTCTTACACAAACCATGGCTAACCGAATCCTCGGGTGCCTGCCAACAATCACATACCATGAAGGAGTGCCTTATTAATTTAGTTTTATTATGATGATGACACTCCTCCCAACCTTTGCTTACACAAGCCATGGCTAACCGAATCCTTCGGGTGCCGTCCAACAATCACAAACCATGGAGGAGTGTCTATTTAAGTTAATTAATTCGGGATCGGGAATCCCATTGCCAGCTCTTTTTGCAAAATTATTGGATAAGCGGATGTGCCACTAGTCCGTATGAGAGTCCGTCAAAAGTAAATGACAAGGTTGAAAGCTAAACACCACATACTTCCTCATGAGCTACGAAACATTAACACAAATTGAGAAGCATTTTGAAGGTTTTAAAGGTAGCGCATGAGAATTTACTTGGAATGGTTTGAAATGCCATGCATAGGTATTTATGGTGGACACTTTGGAACAACTTGGTTTTCATGTGTTTGGAGGCACGAGCAGCGTTTCCGCTCAGTACAAGTGAAGGCTAGCAAAAGACTAGGGAGCGACAAATCAAGAGAGCAGTAACTGTCATAATCATGCTTGCGGTAAAATAAATTAACTGAGGCATAAAAGTGATACAAGAACTCGAAGCAATGTAAATCATTGAGGCTTAATTGACTTTTGTTCAGTCATATGCATGCGTGAGCATGTGCCAAGTCGATATAAATGAATTATTCAGAGGAGGATACCACAATGCCATACTTACTTATGAATAAAACAATGCAAGCAAACATCTATGACATGCTACTCATATTAATAAATTGGAGCTAATCATGGGAGATCATGAACTACTAGACTTTCTTAAATAACATATACCTCACATGAACCAACTAAGCATGCTCACATGGATGAGTATATGTACAAAAATGAAAACAAATAGAGTTCATACCAGCCTCTCACCACAATCAGATTGTCGTAGATCGTCATTATTGCCTTTTCACTTGTGTAGCTTGGATAATATGAAATGAAAACCACGCTCCAGCCACCGAAGACCATTGAACTCATAATGAACTTTACAAACCAAAGAAGAACAGCAAATATTTTTGGTATTTTCGATTTTGAGAATAAGAACAAAAGGAAACAAGCAAACAAAGCAAAATCTTTTTGGGTTTTCTCATAGCAATCTAGCAATAGCAAATAAAGCGAAACAAATGCAAGAGACCAAGATAAACAAATGGTGAAGAGAAACAACAGAAATATTTTTGGTCTTTTTGTGTTTTGGTAAAGAAACAAAGTGAAAGCAAGAAATAGCAAACTAAAAGAAACACAGAAAAGGGAAATGGCAGAAATCTGCCAAAACCTGACAGCAGTACAGAATCGATTTTTACA
Organism: Lolium rigidum; assembly: GCF_022539505.1. NCBI lineage: Eukaryota > Viridiplantae > Streptophyta > Magnoliopsida > Poales > Poaceae > Lolium > Lolium rigidum. The sequence continues at coordinate 266,527,529 of NC_061511.1, forward strand.
AAAATTTTACGTTGCTCAGCTCGAAAAGTGTTCAACTAATGAAAGTTAGATAACAACCTGGGGAACCTGCACAAAAATTGGCAGCTCAAAATAACGTTCTGGCTGTGCGCACGAATTTTTCTAGTAACAGTCCAGAATCTGTTTTCAGGCAGCACTTCCCCAAATATCATCTCCCTCTCATTAGAAAACCACTCAAAGAGACTAAATAAGTATGTACAAGTATTCAGCAATCATGATATGCAAAGAATGAGTGATGCCAGTATACCTCCCCCCAAGCTTAGGCTTTTGGCCTAAGTGGAGTTCAATCCCATCGAGGCCATGAGGTAGTATCCCCGTAGTACGACGAAGATGGATCATATTCCGGGTATGTGCTAGAAGAAGCACCCGGATACGTGACGGTATAGTCGTAGGAGGGCTCGGCGTCCTCGTAGTCATGCTGCTGGTGGAAATCTTGTATCTTCACTAGTAAAATGCCCGTGCGTTGCCACGGGCTATCAAGCTTCTTTTTTCTTGCTACACATGAATACAATGCATGTAAATATTCTAAATTTTAACCACAACAAAAGAACATGCATATTAGTCTACTCAAACTACAAATTATTTTATTGATCTTTTTCCATATTTTCTTCTCCATTTCACCTGCGGCTTGGATTCACTTCTTTCGTCATTGCACTGCTACTATATATTTTACAGTCACCCACTCCACTCCAACGAATTCTCTCTGGTATGGAAAGGATAGAGCTACCATATTTTCGTCATTCTCTCTGGTATGGAAAGGATAGAGCTATCATATTTCCCCCTTCCCCACCTACCCATCGGCTTCACCTCTTCGACCGTTTTATCAATATTTTGATTGTAGTCACTCCACTTTAATAAAGTCGTCATTATACTTCAGTCAACCCTGTGTTGACATTAATTTTGACCAAGATTAATACGTCAAATAAGTAATTTATTAAATTGAACCTTTAAACTTAACGGGTAGGTAAATGATTCACCAAGCCACGAATTACTCTTTAGCTTGTTAGTTTTTTTTCCAGTTATAATTATAAAATCATCATCCCATTTTTTACTCAATTGTCTTGTTAAACCCGACTGGTAAAGGATTTCAGATTATAACTCAGCTTGGATCGTTAGTTCATCAAGCCACGAGTTACACGCTTAGATTCTGATTTTCAAGCTTTATTTCCAACCGTAATTGTAGCAACCATGGCACCACTTTTGACAAGAGTAATCTTGTTTTTTTTTACTCCAGCTTAAAAGTTTTGTTAATATCTTGCAATTTTTCAAAGTAATTTCGCAAGGTTCAAAAACCGAAGGTCCCATCTTCCTCTCATTTCCTTCTTTTCAACTCATAAGAAACATGGTGACTCAGGGAGCAACAAATAATGTATAGACCTGGTAATAAATATTGGCTTTATTTTATACAAGTGAGTTGAGGACATAGTACAGGCGCTGCTACCCAATGGCGCCATATCAAATAGTACTAAGTCCTTAAGAGATATACATAAATTTATTAACCACAACGATTATAATTTATATACGTCGATAATCTTGCTGAGGGTGTGACATGACTATATGCTCTCCAATCTGAATAAGTGGTAAAACCATGACAGATCTTTTAGCTCACTCGCTCATATGCACTATAGAGGTCATGCAAGTCTCTCAGATCAACAGCCCAAACCACAATCGGACTTCTTGATGCGTCAAGCTGATATGTGATTTATCAAATCACACACATCCAATTAAAAATTTAGAGAAGGTCGTATGGGTTTCATGTTGATAACATACATTTACTTGTGCTCCCAAATGTCTTCATCTCGTCTACCGGTGGATGCAATATACTTATATGCATTGATCATGGAAAAAGACGAAAGGAGAAAGTGTTAAAGAGCATTAGCTTAAAAAGAAAACAGAGCACCTTACCATACATATACGCATGTAAAAAGATCTGATATAAGGCAACATTGTACATATGCAAGCTCTTCTCTAAAAAAATATTCCAATCTTAGATTTTGTATTACTAACAGTCTAGTCTAGCAAAACAAAATAGAAATTTGGATACATTTTACAGCAAGAGTAAGCTAAACTTTATTAGCTTCAATAATTGTTATGCCAGACAAAAAGAAATCAAGGAGGTCATCTAACCAAAAAAAATTACTCAATCAGAGAAATGGCAAATCTTGCAAAACAATAGCATGACTATACATAGATAGTTATAAATGTTGATTCTGCAAACCAATATTGCACAAAATGTACAGAACCTGCGAGTGACCTGATCGTCTATTCATCTTTAATCACTGACAATACCTAGGTCAATTTGATTTCTCTGCCTGACGCCCAAGTCTGTTCAACTTTACATTTCTTTCATTCTAAAGCTCGACAATCTACAAAAGGACATGAGTACTATGATCAGAACGTCATGAAGAGCAAGTTATGTATGCAACACGGACAACAACATGGAACTAAACATTATGCACCTACTCCTTTGTCTATGTCTCTCGGAAATCTCGAGTGGCATTTATCGACAACTTTAGGATTAAAAATTTGACTTTGCATGGAATTCAGATAAGAGCAACTTGCACAAAAGACATTGAGCAGCAACAGATATTGTAGAAAAAGTCCACATACCCAGCCAATTATCACATATTTTGTGAATTCATGTTTATGAAACCATGGTGGACGATCAACTTGTAATACAAAAAGGAGTGCTTGCAAGTGTTGAACGAGCTAAAACTTTTTATTACAATCCAACTATTATGGCAATAAAGCAAGGAAGAATGATAGGATAGCAGACTTCCAGTCCCAGAGAGCTGAAAATTATCCTATTCTGGTTCTTCGGTACATTTATCCTATGGTAGACTATATATACGCAAACACAAATATAGGCATCACCCGATGGGCGATTTCCCAAGGATTTATCCAAATCGGAACCAAGATTTCCTTATTTAAAAACCACAAGATGTCAATATCGCAGTGAACCTATATATTTTTTACCTTATGAGATATTGTGGTACTCAATTTTGAAGATTCACAAACACAAAGAAATACCCGCTCTAAAATCAAATAAGTCAATCATGCTTATACATTAACAGTAGAAAAGATTATGAAGGCTATCATGATGCATCACCAAAAATAACAGTAATTTAGCTAATGCGCGAGGCATGCTTATAAATCAAGAAAGAGTGATATTGACCAATGTATATCACTAATTTCTTTTGCTATCAGTCTCGATACTTTTTCACACAGAAAGCACAAGGGAATGAAAAATACTCATGTTCCAGAGGGGTAACATCAGGCATGTATGGAAAATATACTGTTTTCCTATCCGGGGAGGAAGAAAGCAGATTGTTGTCTGTTGAACTGCTATCCTGACTATATAGTTTTAGAAGTGAGAACATCAAGCCATGCAAGCTCTCTATCTGTAAGCCTGAATCTCAACTTCAAAGGTCAGAATTCCATAACATTTGCAAAAGTGAGCAACATATCCGTTGATAAAAATTATATAATGACATCACAACTCAATTAGTCTTCCCATGCTCGATATCTCACGCAAAGGAAAATGCTTGTTAATACCTAAGAAAATTAAGTGTTGTAATGTAATCTTCAGTAAATACATATTCTAAGACACCTCGACTGAACGGACTGGGATGGCTTGAATTGCTGATGTTGATAGAAGCAGTGACTAAGATACCAAATGAGTCGTCTTAGCTGAATCAACAACAATATAATTATTTCCATGGCTAAGGCGCAAAAGAATGTACAAACATAACAAGCAATTGAGACATGATATGTGACCATCTGACAGAAAAAGCACAAATAAAGAAAAAAAAAACTCACCCGTGATGCCTTGGGCATCCAGAGTCTTATGTGGCGCACCCCCTCTGCTTGAACTACCCCCAGTATCTGAAATTTCTCCACTCCATACATAGCCCGGGCCATTTCCAGGTGACATGCCATCATTTTCTCGCGTTGTTTCTTCCGAGTGACTTCCATCAAGCTGACATGTTGGTTATTCAAACGCATCGACATGGCAGTTCATTCATCAGTCAAAGTTTCACACCAATTCACAAGGGCATTTAACAAAGCCACATTTAATCTACTAACCTTTTATATCACCATTGTTAATGTTGGAGAGGCCTGCTCCATCTCTGCCATTCACCGGTGTATCTCCATCCGAACAATCCTCTACATTTTTAAATAATTTTTAGTGGGGAAACCTTTCAATGTTCAAAAGCTCAGTCTCACTAACGCAGCCCACATTGCTCTATCAACAATAAGTTACCTGGCTTTGTTGCTTCATGTGTTGTGTTCAGCTCCTCTGTGAAATGAATTTTCTTAGGTTTTTTCTAATAAGATTAAGTGCACCTTTTACACCCCTCCTTAGTCTACTGCCTCACTGGGCACCTCCAACACCAGGAGCAGTGACATTGTTTCCAAAAACACCTACTGTATATCTATTCACCTTCCATGATTGCACAGGGACTACCTCTTGAATATTGTCTTGAGCCCTGATATCATTTTGCTCCACGATCGGGGCTACCTCTTCTAGGTTATCTGGTTGCAAATGAAATGAGTACCTTGCTGCTTGGCAGATGGTAAGCTATCACATAATTAACTTCTTCGTGGATCATGTCTGATGTAGGTGTCACCATAAATCAACTAAGACAGGATTGTCTTTATTATTTTTTTCACAAACACTGCAGAGAAGTCAGAACAACGACAAACCATTATAAGTTTAGAGCTGGCCTATTATCCTTGTGAGTTTCTTGTCCCAGATATGTCAGCATTCCCTGAAATTACACGAACCATGTAAAGCCACAACAATTCTCACGACATTTCAGAAAGGAACATCTTCAGATACATTAAACACACACATGAATAAATGATCTTCCCATCCGTCGGGTATATGACGAATGTAATCTAAGATGATTAACAGCTTTCGCATCATGCAATTCTACAAACGCATTAACCTTTGTACAGCCTTTCTTCAAGCCAGTCTGTATCATATGGAACAGGTTTTACTCCATAATAATATATGCAGATAAAAGGTACAATTTCAGTTAACTCGTTGAATTTCTTCCATCTAAATGTTGAGGCTGTTCTTTTGTACAGGAGAAGGGAAGAGGGGAAAGGAGAGATAGGAGGTGCGGCGTACCTGCTCCTCGCCCGTCGTCCAACAGCCGGAGGAGGAAGGACGTGAATGGACCAAACAGAGGAGGTGAGCAGGAGAGTCTGACTGTCCGTGTGCAGCTCCGCTGCCATTCGCCCATTCCCCTCTTTCAGAAGAAGTCTGTGAGGATCCCGTGGAGGACGACGCGCCCACGTCCGATGCGTCGGCGGCACTGTGGCGCGTCGTGGAGGAGACAGGCGGCGTTATCGCAGGACAGGTCGTCGGTGAGGGTGGAAGCGAGGTTGAGGAGCCTTGGCGCGTGGGCAGCTGCTCGTGCGGTGGAGGCCAGTGGCGGCAGGGGCGCTGGCGGCCAGATGGTTGCGATGGCGGGCGTGGTGGGAGATGTGGTAGACAGCGATGAGAGAGGTGGTGGAGGTGGCGGCGTGGCGGACGAGGGAGCCGGAGGCTATGGTGCGGGTGAGAGGGAGTGATGTGCGGGTATGCGTGGTTTTCGGGAGGGACGAAGAAAGCACGACGACACGAACGATGGACGAAACGTACCACGTATTGCCTGATGACGGAACACGTTCTCCTTTTCTAAGTAGTAGAGATATGTTCATCCACCTCCTCCTTAGTGCGCGACCATGGTTGTCTGTCAATACAAAACAAACCTGGCTGGGGAAGAGGGATTTCTTTCTCATCCCCATCAGCAAACAACATTCTATAGGCCATATTATCTAAAGTGGACTCGGTGGTAATAAAATGATGGCTTTTCATAGCAATGATATCAAGCCTCCTAGGGGTTAATGGCACATCATTAGGATCAATAGGAAGCTCTAAATGTGTTAAAATGCGCAGTGCAATAGTTCCTCCAAAAATAGGTCCCCTGGTAGACAGGCGGCGAGCAATAAGAGAACCAAGATGATAAGATGTCCGTCCAGTAAGTGCAATATTCAAGAAAGCAAGATGGTAACTAGAAATATTGCTAGTGTTCTCCCTACCAAGTATGCTAGTAGCAATGTAATATGCAAAATATTTAATGGCGGGGAGTTGAATGTTCCTTATCTTGCCCCGCTGAATGGTGCGACAGTCATCATTGGTGATTCCTCGATAGAGCTCCAACAAGTCCCGGGGGTTGTCATCAATCCTCCTTGTTGTACCTACAGGGGCAATATTCAATGCACGACAAAATTCTTCCAATTCCATAGTAACAGGAGTACCATAGATCTTGAATGCAACTGTCGGATCATATTGCGTGTTTTGGAACTTGAAGCTCTCGACAAAATTTTTGGTGAGCATGTAGTACTTGCTCCCTTTCATCTCCAACGTAGGTGGCTAAGCCCGCCACTGTTGACAAGGGTGAAGAAATCATCCAATATCCCTGCATTTGTCAGAAAATCATAACATGGGAAGGATGAAGCATTAGGAGCCCCATTGTCCTCTTCGGGCGCGAAGCTAGGCGCGATGATGTCCTCATTGTACGACCGCCTAATTTGGGTGGCGGTCCTAGAAGGCCTCCCGGTGCTGGTTGTTCCTTTCTTGAACAATTCTCCAAATTTGAACTTCTTCATCTTTTTCTGAAATTTTCAACAAACAATATAAAACTTGATTTGGTGACATATAATTGAGGGGAACTACCATAGGAACTTGCTAGAGTACTAATCATGCATCAAAACTAATTTCTACCACTTAGAACAAGCATGCAAGCTCACTAAACATGTTACCTACAGCAGCAAAATATTCAAGATATACTTCACCAAACAAAATTCTACTTGGATAATCGAAGGAGTCACATACCGGAGAGCAAATGTGCCAAATTTCAAACAGAAATCTGGGCTGAGCAAAGAGATCGAAAAATCCTGAGCTCTTGAGCAAAAACGCGAGTGAGAGAAAGTTGGTTCGAGTTTTTTCGGGAGAGAGAAGATGCTTGGAGAAAGAGATGAAGTAGTGGGGCAAGGAGGGGCCCACACCACAGGGTGGCGCGCCCCCCTCCTTGGCCGCGCCGGCCTGTGGTGTGGCACCCTGTGGTGCCCCACAGGTCATCCTCTGGTGCTCCCAAGTGCCTCGTCGAAAAATAGGACCAACGGTGTAATTTTCGCGAATTTTTGAAAACTTTGAAAAATGCACATTTCTGGGTATTAAGTTTATTATTACTGGCCAGGAAATTTTTTGAAAACTCTAATCAACTAAGGAACTTTGGAAAACAAAAAGTGCTACAGCAACTAAAGCAAGTGGAGGAAGAAAGAGATGTTGTTTACCTCCTCTATGCATATAAAAGGTATTTGTTAACAAGGTTGATCAAGTCTTGCCACCAAATAAATTTTACATAGCATATGAAGAAATAAACCTCAAATCAATCATGTTACCTTGAATTGTATTGATATGGATCCAATCACAAGAGTTTGATATTCTTCTTTAGGCTCATATATAGGACAATCAATAGTTCCCACTTTGATAGTTCTCACATGAGAAATTGTATTAACTCCGCATGCTTTCTCAATCCTCTTGGGGAAATAGACGGTGTGTTCCTTATCATCAACATTGAAAGTAACCTTTCCTTTATTGCAATCAATAACAGCCCCTGCGGTGTTAAGAAAAGGTCTCCCAAGAATAATAGACATGTTATCATCTTCAGGCATTTCCAACACGACAAAATCAGTTAATATCAAGCAGTTATTAGTAACTTGAACAGGAACATCCTCACATATACCAACAGGAATAGCAGTAGATTTATCAGCCATTTGTAAAGATATATCAGTAGGTATCAACTTATCTAAGTAAAGTCTCTTATAAAGAGAAAAAGGCATAACACTAACACCGGCGCCCAAGTCACATAGAGCAGTTTTAACATAATTATTCTTAATAAAACAAGGAATAGTAGGTATACCTGGGTCGCCCAACTTCTTTGGAACTTTGCCATTGAAAGAGTAATTAGCAAGCATAGTGGAAATTTCCTCATTGGGGATTTTCCTTTTGTTAGTAACAATATCTTTCATATAGTTTGAATAAGGAGGCAATTTAATAGCATCAGTCAAAGGGATTTGCAAGAATAAAGGTTTCATCCAATCACAAAATTTATTATAGTGTTCTTCTTCCTTTGATTTTAGTTTCTTAGCAGGAAAAGGCATTTGCTTTTGCACCCAAGGTTCTCTTTCATTACCATGTTTCTCAGCAATAAAATCTTCTTTAGTATACTTTTTATTTTTAGCATGCTTTTCAGGTTCTTCTTCAACCTCTTCTTTATCGGGAGTATCATTCTTATCATTATCTTTTATCATGTTCATTACCACTTTCGGTTTCAGCATCGAAATAGAAATACTATTAGGATCATTAACGGGTTCGGAGGATTCTACAACATTCTTATGTTTCTTTTTCTTTTTCTTAGATGGAGCACTAGGTTCAATGCGTTGAGAATCTTGTTCAATTCTTTTGGGATGCCCTTCAGGATATAGAGGATCCTGGGTAGAGACACCACCTCTAGTTGTTACTTCATAAGCATGTTTTTCTTTAGCATTATTTCCTAACAAGTCATTTTGCACTTTAGTGAGTTGATCAATTTGAGTTTGAACCATATGAAAATGTTTAACAAGCATCTTAACATCATTGGAGGTTCTCTCCACAATATCATGCAATTCACTAATAGCTTGAGAATTTTCCATTAGATGATTCTCTACTCTCATATTAAAATTTTCTTGCTTAACAATATAATTATCAAACTCATCTAAGCATTGTGCGGGAGGTTTTGAATACGGAATATCTTCTCTAGTAAAGCGTTGAAGGGAGTTTACCTAAATCATGGATGAAGGGGGAATTATCTCACATATATCTTCTATGGGAGGTAGATTCTTCACATCTTCAGATTTAATACCTTTCTCCTTGAGAGACTTCTTGGCTTCCCTCATATCTTCATCATTTAATTTAATTAAACCCCTCTTCTTCAATATTGGCGTTGGAGTTGGTTCAGGTGTAGCCCAATCATCATGATTCCGGCCTATTTTAGCCAATAATTCTTCAGCTTCGTCCGGAGTTCTTTTCCTGAAAACACAACCAGCACAACTATCCAGGTATGCCCTAGACTCAATGGTTAGTCCACTATAAAATATATCAAGTAAATCATGCTTTTCCAAATCATGGTCGGGCAGAGCTCTAATAAGAGAGCAAAATGTCGCCCAAGCCTCGGGCAATTTCTCTCCATCTCCCCGATCAAAATTATAAACTCTCCGCAAAGCGAGCATGTTGAGCACTAGCAGGAAAGTATTTCCGGAAGAAAACATTAAGCAATTCTTTTGGACTTTTAATAGAACTAGGTGGCAAACTATTATACCAAGTTTTAGCGTCATCCTTTAATGAGAATGGAAAGATTTTAGCAACAAAGTAAGTACGCTTCTTAACATCATCAGAAAACAAACTACTCAGAGTAGATAACTCAGTCATGTGTTCAACGAGCACTTTCTTTTCAGTACCACAAAAAGGTGTTTTCTCAACAATAGCTATATGAGATAGATCAAGAGAAAAATCATAATCTTTATCCTTAATGTTTATAGGAGATGTGGCAAATTTAGGATCAGGAGACAGTTTATATCTAACGGTATGTTACGCAAGCAACTTTTTAATTTTTCTTGCATCGGTAGTAGCATGGCATTTTTCAATAAAATCATCATCAAGTTCCACATAATCTTCATCAAGATCATCAATAGAGTATTCAAGTTCGAGTGAATTAACAGGTGTAGTAACATCGGGAGTTTCGGTATTTTCAATTTGTCTAGACCTAGCAATTGTAGCATCTAGAAAAGTTCCCAATGAACCACTATCATCAAGCACAACAGAAGCATCATCAATATTATAAGAGGAATTTTCAGATTCAGCAGAAGTACCGAGCATTTGAAGCTTGTGGTGGTGAAACAAGTTTACTTATCACGAGATGGTGAATCAAGAGCAAGCAGAGGTACTCGAGTTGTACCTTTTCTTGTAGTGGATGGTAATATGGCGACCTTAGTATCGCGAGTTTTACCCATGATGGAGAATTTGCAGCGAACAATATCAATCCAAGTGAACTTCCAAATAAAGCTATGCTCCCCGGCAACGGCGCCGAGAAAATAGTCTTGATGACCCACAAGTATAGGGGATCGCAACGGTCTTCGCGGGAAGTAAAACCCAATTTATTGATTCGACACAAGGGGAGACAAAGAATACTTGAAAGCCTTAACAGCGGAGTTGTCAATTCAGCTGCACTGGAAACGGACTTGCTCGCAAGAGTTTATCGAGTAGTGACAGCTTTATAGCGATAGCGATAATAAAATAACATCGACAGAGTAACAAAGACAGCAGTAGTGATTATAGTAAACGAGCAGGATTAAAATATCGTAGGCACGGGGACGGATGACGGGCGTTGCATGGATGAGAGAAACTCATGTAACAATCATAGCGAGGGCATTTGCGAGATAGTAATAAAACGGTATCCAAGTACTAATCAATCAATAGGCATGTGTTCCAATTATAGTCGTACGTGCTCGCAATGAGAAACTTGCACAACATCTTTTGTCCTACCAGCCGGTGGCAGCCGGGCCTCTAGGGAAACTATCTGGATATTAAGGTACTCCTTTTAATAGAGTACCGGAGCAAAGCATTAACACTCCGTGAACACATGTGATCCTCACGTCACTACCATCCCCTCCGGTTGTCCCGATTTCTGTCACTTCGGGGCCATTGGTTCCGGACAGCGACATGTGTATACAACTTGCGGGTAAGACCATAAACAATGAATATCTTCATGAATCAATAACATGTTCAGATCTGAGATCATGGCACTCGGGCCCTAGTGACAAGCATTAAGCATAACAAGTTGCAAGAATATCATAAAAGTACCATCTACGGACACTAGGCACTATGCCCTAACAATCTTATGCTATTACATGACCAATCTCATCCAATCCCTACCATCCCCTTCGGCCTACGGCGGGGAATTACTCACACATGGATGGGGGAAACATGGCTGGTTGATGGAGAGGCGTTGGCGGTGATGGCGGTGATGATCTCCTCCAATTCCCCGTCCCGGCGGAGTGCCGGAACGGAGACTTCTGGCTCCCGAGACGGAGTTTCGCGATGTGGCGGCGTTCGGAGGGTTTACGGCGACTTCCACTTCTCCCCGTGCGTTTTTAGGTCGAGGCGAATAAGTAGTCCGAAGGAGGGCGTCGGAGGCCGGCCGAGGGGGCCACACCATAGGGACGCGCGGGCCCCCCTAGGCCGCGCCGCCTTATGGTGTGGGGCCCTCGGGCCTCCACTTAATTTGTCCTTCTGGCTCCGTCAGTATTCTGGGAAAATAGGGCCTTCCGTCAAAATTCCGAGGTTTTTCCCGAAAGTTGGATTTCTGCACAAAAACGAGACACCAGAACAGTTCTGCTGAAAACAGCGTTAGTCCGTGTTAGTTGCATCCAAAATACACAAATTAGAGGCAAAACAATAGCAAAAGTGTTCGGGAAAGTAGATACATTTTGAACGTATCAAGATGCGGTACATAACAAACGACATAGGTCCCCAGAAGAAGATCGCAGTCGAAATTTCCAAAATAGACGCCGATTTCCCCGTCAATTTTCAAGTTACGATGCACCTGGCCAAATATCGGCTGGCTTTCGGGGAAACAATGGAGGAAACAGTAGAGATGACTACCAGAGAAGCAACGCACAGCAAGGTGACAATAGAGATAACAGGCAAAATAGCGGGCCAAGGTTCCAGAGACCTTTTGTGTCCCCCGAAGAGATGATGAACGGGCCGTGTCAGATGCATTTCTTCCTCGATAGCAATGGGAAAAGACAGTCGGGACACTTGCAAAAAGATTGTCGAAATTTCCAGGCAATGTTAAGGTGGGCAGGACATGCAAATGCTCAGGCATCGCACTTCCTCAAGGACCCAGGAGTGAGATTCACTTGCCACCTCCTCCCGCGATTACAGATGAAAATCGACATCAGCTCAGAATAGCGGCAGCACCTGCTCCACCGCCCTATGTCGATCCTAACTCTAACGGAGCGGTCTCGATGATTCAGAAAGGCAGGCCATCCAATAGAGCTCAGAAAGTAATCTCGCGACAAGTGTTTATGGCAGAGAAAATGCCGCCACCAACAGTCGAATACCTTAACTGGTCAGGACAAGATATTGGCTTCACAATAGCTGATCATCCACAGCAAGTTCCTCGACCAGGGCAGTCAGCACTGATCTTACCAGCAGTAATTGCGGGATTCGATGTATCTCGAGTATTCATAGACGGCGGCAGCAGTTTAAACCTTATGTACGCAGATACGCTAAGGAAGATGAATATTTCCCTCGCAAATTTGAAACCAACCGACACACGTTTCCATGGCATCACACCAGAGAAGCCAAGTTACCCACTGGGGAAGATCAATCTCGACGTTCAGTTTGGGACCCGAGAAAACTACAGGATAGAAAGGTTGGAATTCGAAGTTGTGGATTTCCCGTCACAATATCACGCTTTGTTGGGGCGACCAGCATATGCCAGGTTTATGGCGGTACCACATTACACGTACTTGCTCTGGAGGTTACCTGGACCTAAGGGACCAATCACAGTCAAAGGAAGCTTCGCGCTGGCCGATAAATGCGACAAAGATTTTCATCGACTATCAGAAACCTTCGGGATGCAGGCAGAATACGCAGCGTCAAGGCTCATGACTGATTATGATGTACTACCAGACGTAGGGAGGCCCAACAAAGAATCAACTTTCAACACCGCTAAAGATTCTAAGGAAGTACAGATCCACCCGACCGATCCGAAGAAAACAACATCAATCGCGACAAACATGGATCTCGCATAGGAAAGCGCGCTCGTCGAGTTCCTCCGTGAGCACTGGAAAATCTTCGCATGGTGTCCAGCTGACATGCCAGGAGTACCCAGGGAACTTGCCGAGCACCACCTAAACTTGGATCCTATTGCGAGACCAATCAAGCAACCTTTGCGGCGTTTTTCGGAACCAAACCGCAAAGCTATGCGTGTCAGAAATTGATCGACTCAGAGAAGCTGGTTTCATCAAAGAGATATCTACCGAAGCCACTTGGGTAGCTAACCCAGTGATGGTGCCAAAGAAAAACACGAAAGTCCTTCGCATGTGTGTCGACTTTACGTGCCTCAATAAACATTGTCCAAAGGATCACTTTCCCCTCCCAAGGATCGATCAGATTATCGACTCCACGGCAGGATGTGAACGTCTTTCCTTCTTGGACGCATACTCTGGTTATAACCAGATCAGATTAAAAGAAGACGACGAAGCCAAAACAGCGTTCATCACACCGTATGGCGTGTTTTGTTATAAAACAATGCCCTTCGGGTTGAAAAACGCGGGAGCAACATATCAACGGATGATGCAGAAGTGCTTGGCAACACAGATTGGGAAAAATGTACAAGTATACATCGACGACGTCGTCATCACATCAAAAAAGGGGGCAACATTAATCGAGGACTTGAAGGAAACTTTCGACAACCTCGACAAATTTTGTCTCAAGTTGAATCCAACGAAATGTTCTTTCGGTGTCCCCGCAGGAGAACTTCTCGGGTTCCTAGTTTCAGCAAGAGGAATTGAAGCAAATCCCGAAAAAATCCAAGCTATCGTAACAATGAGGAAGCCAACAAAGTTGAAGGAAATACAACAGCTAACTGGGCGAGTCGCAGCTTTAAGCAGATTCGTCGCCAGGCTGGGAGAAAAAGCGCTACCGTTCTACGCTTTAATAAAGCAAGGAGAGAAATTCCAGTGGAACGAAGAAGCCGATAGAGCTTTCGAGGATCTGAAACGCACAATTTCGACACCACCAGTCTTGGTGGCGCCGAAGGAAAAGGAACCTCTCCTGCTGTACATTGCAGCCACACCCCAGGTGGTTAGCACGGTGCTAGTTGTCGAAAGAGAAGAAGAAGGAAAACTCCATGGAGTGCAAAGGCCGGTATATTTCATCAGTGAAGTTTTATCGCCTTCCAAACAGCGGTACCCGCAGTACCAGAAACTAGCATATGGAGTGATTACAACGGCAAGAAAGTTGTGCCACTATTTTTCGGCGCATCCGATAATAGTGGTCAATGAGGCGCCTCTATCCAACATACTCAACAATCCAGAAGCTACAGGCCGTGTCTCCCTTTGGGGAATAGAACTTTCTCCTCGGGACATCACGTATGAAAAAAGAAAGGCAATCAAGTCGCAAGTTTTACCGGACTTCATCGCGAGTGGATGGAGTTGCAAAACACGGGACCTCCGGATTTATCGAGAACTTGGACCATGAACTTCGACGGATCCAAGAGAGTTAGAAGGAGCTGGAGCAGGAGTAATACTCATATCACCCGAAGGCGACAAGTTAAAATATGTCCTACGGATGACGTTCCCAAACGCATCCAACAATGAAGCAGAATACGAAGCCCTCATACACGGGATGAAGATGGCGAAAGCTTGCGGCGCAACTCGACTAAAAATCTTTGGCGACTCACAATTGGTGGCTCAGCAAGTTATGAACCAATGTGATGCAGTCAACGATAGCATGATAGCATACAAGGAGGTGTACAATGAGCTTGAGAAGCTGTTTGATGGATGCGAGGTAAATCACATCAGTAGATTGAGCAATGATGAAGCCGACGTTCTCGCAAACATCGGGTCGCAGTGCCTTCCAATCCCGCCAGGCGTATTTTGGGAAGAAATAGCGGAGAGATCAACAAAGCCGAAGAAGATGCAGAAAAAAGCAAAGGAAGAAAAACTTCGGCGTCTCTCAAAGAAGCCGTGGAGGACGAAGAGGACCAAGAACTTGTGATGATGGTAGAAGTTCCTTGGATGCAAGCGTACATATCATATATCCTCAGGAAGGAAATACCCGACGATCCAGTTGCAGCAAGGCGAATTATTCGACGATCCAAAGCTTTCACAGTGGTCAAAGGGGAGTTATATAAGCGAAGTATTTCAGGTGTCCTGCAAAGGTGTGTCACACCCGAAGAAGGAAGAATAATCCTAAAGGATGTGCATGAAGGAATATGTGGTCACCACGCAAGCAGTCGAGCTATTGCAGCCAAGGTTTTTCGGGCAGGATTTTACTGGTTGACAACAATCGAGGATGCCAAAGAGATAGTACGGACTTGCGACGCGTGCCAGAGATTTGCCGCAAAACCTCACTCTCCGGCGGCAGAACTGATGCCAATACCATTGTCATGGCCTTTCGCCCAATGGGGACTCGATATGGTGGGCAAATTGCACAAAGCTTCGCCAGGAGGATATGAGTACCTGTTGGTGGCTGTCGACAAATTCACCAAGTGGGTAGAAGCAAAGCCAATAAACTCACCAGATGCAGCATCGGCAATAAAGTTTGTGAAAGGCCTCGTTTTTCGGTTCGGAGTGCCTCATAGCATTGTCACAGACAATGGCAGCAATTTTACGTCGAAGGAGTTCAAGGCGTACTGTGCAGAGGTAGGCATCAAATTGCACTTCGCATCAGTTGCACATCCCCAAACCAATGGTCAAGTCGAAAAAGCCAATGGTATCATCTGCAACGGCATTAAAAAACGTCTGCTGGGACCACTTGAAAAGGCTCGGCATACCTGGCCAGAAGAATTGCCAAGTGTTTTGTGGAGCATCCGAACAACACCAAATACGGCGACACAAGAAACTCCATTTTTTCTCGTCCACGGAGCCGAAGCAGTATTACCAATTGAAATAGAGCACGATTCTCCAAGAGTAACAGAGTATGACGAGGAAACATCACAAAAAGCTCGGGAGGATGATATGGATGCACTCGATGAAGCTCGAGATGAAGTACTGTCACGAGTTACCAAGTACCAGCAAGATCTGAAGAATTACCACAGTCGACGATTACGGCCCAGATCTTTCCAGGTCGGCGATTTGGTCCTACGGCTCAACCAGCAAAGTACTGAAAAGCTCGAGTCACCATGGTTGGGACCTTACATCATCACAGAAGTCATCGACGGAGGAGCGTACAGGATCAAGGACAAGAAGACAGGGGCTCCCGAGAAAAACCCCTGGAACGTGGCGCAGCTCAGGCGGTTCTACGCTTAGAGTCGAAATATAGTCCTCCTCTGTAAAAATACAATGTACCGAAACGCCCGCGAGTTTTCAGACGCACTCTTTTCCTTTTCGGGGCACCGAGTGGGGCCGGAAAGGTTTTTAATGAGGCGGGCTCGCGGTGCTGCAATATAATAAAGATAGTGGAGATATACTTCTTATTCTTCGACACGCTCGGGGGCTCAATACCTTCAAGTTACAAAATATATAGACTTACCGAAATATTTCGCCTTGGTATAAGAATACCTCGCCAAATAGAACATCGGAAGCTAACGACTAAAAATATAATGTACTCGTCAAAATGTTATTGCTTTGGTCTAAAAACCTCGCAACAAAATATAGAACGTCACCACCAAGACACTCAGGGGCTCGTGCCCATTGATAGCAAAATATATATACCTTCTCGCAATAAGAGAAAAATCTTCGGGATAACAAAACAATATAAGCTCCAGCCAAAGGCTCGGGGGCTTGACGATCAAAAATAGAAATAATACATATTTACAGAGCTGACAGCTTTACAATATAAATCATGTCTACAAAGACATATCAATGGTGAACCTACAGCAAGAAAAAAAGGGGGAAACCCTCAACGGATACCTAGCACATGGTCTATGGTTACTCGTTCATTGGAAGGACGAGTACTATGCTCGGCATAGCTACCCTTCACGAAGAATTCAGCGTCCATCCGAAGAAGTTCATCCATCATATCTTCGGCTACAGGAGTTACCAGATCATCAATCTTGCCCATGTTTCTCTTTTTCTTCGACATTTTAGCCAGGCACGTGGGAACAATTTGATCCAAGGGCAATTTTGGATGGCAAATTTTTATCATCATCATAGCAAATCTTGCGCCAGCAGAGAGTTGAGCCCGCACAAAGCCATGGATTCGAGGAGCATCTCGAAATTTTTCCATTAATGCAGGAAGAGTTTCTGGCATTTTGTTGCGAGGGAACATGGTTCCATAAACTAAAAATAAAGTCCTCGTACAGAAGTCAAGGAAGTCACGAACCTGAGCCGCGCGGTCTTGGAATCTGACAATTTGGCGGGTACGCTCAGGAGTGACCCAAAAGTTAGAACCATGTTGTGCAGCCAGTCTGAGCAAAACATTGGTTCGAGCTTCAACACGTTGATCTTCGGCAGCAGTATCCAAAAATGAGCCTGGTACAGCAAACAAACTGTCAAGGAAGGAAGAATAGCGGCAATAATATCCAGCATGGTTATGAACAGGAAACATACCTGTCATGTCCAAGCTGGCGTCAGTCATTAGCTGAAGCATATAATTTTCTCGAGAGGAAGCTTCGGTAGCCTCAGCAACAGCAGCATCCTTTGCAGCAATGGCTTCTCTTGCCTGTTGAAGAGCAATATTCTCTCTCTCGGATGCCTGTCGAGATTGTTCCATCATCACAAGAGTTTGTTTTTTCATAGATTGGAGTTGTTGGCGCAATTCTTGCAAATCTTGCGACAAATGTTGTCCCGAAGAACCGTCGACAAAGTTATCATTGACTAGTGTTTTCTTCGAGAAGGAAGAAGGAGGAGAAGTATCGGCAGAATGAGGATCGGCAGAGTAGTTATCAAATATCAACTGGAAAAGAAAATTCCAATATCAAAGGATTGCACAAGACAGAATTCCATTGCTCTTCAAGAAATTTACATAGATATTACAGAAGGAGTTCTTCAAAAGTACTAAGGTAATTGTCGCCAAAACTCATATGGCGACAATAGCTAAAGAAACAGGAAAAATAAAAAGAAGGAGCATTCAACTAGACCTCCGGCTTTGATGAGCTAGGAGTCGAAGATGGCTTGATCCCGAGATAGGACAGGATTTTCTTCGTGTTGGGCTTTGCCGCCTTGATCAACGATCGCCATTTTGTCTGCTCTATCTGCTCTGTGTCGCCTACTTTCGCCCAGTTGATAGTTTGTTGGCTATCAGCGACCAAGGCAACATCGCTTTCAACAGCAACCTTCATGTTCTCCTGGCGCATCTTCAGTCCAAGATCTTCTGGTGGATTAAAACACTTGGCAAGAGCAAGGAAAGTTGCGGGTTCCTCTTTCTTCGGGAAGAAATAGGGGAAGAGTCGCGACAACCCGGATTTAGCTTGATCAATGCCCTCACGTGCTTCTGTTCCATGAAACTCAAGGAATGAAATAGCGTCAAGAAGAGGATCGTTGTCAGGATCTTCAAGTTCAAATTCTTGAGATGTCTTACCTGTCAAGATAAAAACTTATTGATCAACAAACGAGTGAAAGAAAGAAAGTCGAAAGGATGTGAAGTGGTTCAGATACTTACTGACAAAGCGACGGTTTTGCGACCTTACGCGCTTAATGATCGCTTCCTCGCGAGCAGATTGTGCGGCTATATGCTCGCTCAGCGAAGTCTCGGCATCGTGCAGTCTCTTCCTAAGATCCTCGACACCGGCAGCATTGGCTTTGGCCTTGTCAGCCTCTGCTCTAGCTTGGATAGCATCTGATTCGGCCTTCTTACGAGCCTCTTCACTTTGCTCTAATTTTTGAGCAAGTGTATTGGCACGTTCGTTGACCTCTGTCAGTTTTTCTGCCAAGAAAGTTAAATTTAGTTAAAAACATCGACAACAAAGGAGTAAGAAGGCAAGGGCAAAAAGAAGCAGCAAGGCATTACCTTCAGTCTTACTCGCATACTCGCGATACCCAATGAATTGGGCACCGATACGAATAAGCTCTTTGATCATAGGCTGTCAAAGAAGGATAAAGAAAGAAAATGTCGGTATGGGAAAATTATGATGGCATAAAGAAGCAAACAGAGGAAATATAGACAGTGACAAGAAAATTAATAACTTACATCATCCAAGAGAGGGTTAGCGGAGTTACTCAATTGGAGAGTAGGCTCCGGGATTGTTTCAACCCTTGCCCTTTTCGGTGAAGGGACAAGGGGGCTCGAAGGAGGAGTAGAAGCGCCGACGTTTTGTTGAGGAGGCGAGGATTCTTCTCCTTCAACTGGCGTATCCGAAACAACTAGAGTATGTGACGTACTCGTTCGAGCAGCCACATCAAAAGCTGGTACTTCTTCCTCATCATCACTGCGATTAAATGTTGGCAGCATAAAAAGCAAGATAGAAAAAATCTTCGAGTACCAAAATAAAAATAAAAAAATAATAACTTACGAACTGATGAGGGCCTCGAGGTATGGATCATAAGTTGCCTTCTGACGTGAAGGAGCAACTTCTTCGGCTTTGGAGGTGCCGGAATCTTCGACATCATTCCTTTTCCTTTTGTTCTTGGGAGAAACAGCAGGAGGAGGAGATTGTGCTGATGCAGTGCCTTCAGAGGCAGCTTCCTTTTCAGAAGATCCCGCAGATTTGTGAGAATCTACGGGTTCATTCACAAAAGAAGGGGCATCTTGGTTGTCGTCGGTGACAACGGCCCTTTCCTCGACTTCTCCACCTTCAGGAAGGGGAGGAAGCGAGACAAGATTTGGATGGTTCTGTACAAAAACAGGGGGAGATGTCAAAAAAGGAGATACAAAAGATAAAGAGGCAATAACAAAGCAATCGACAAAGTTTACCTTGGGAAGCGCATGGCTAGCGCTGTACGGTTTTACACGACATGAAGAAGGGACAGAGTCTTTTTTGCTGAGAGAAGAGATTTTTCGGACAAGCTTTTCTAAATCCTTGACCTCCAAATCCACTGACAACCGATCTGCGTCTTCCTCGCGAGCATACTTCCAGAGAGGGTTTTTGCGAGCCTGAAGAGGCTGCACTCTGGTCCTAAGAAAATATGCTGTAATTTGGATACCTGACAACTCTTTGCCGCGAGTATTTTGCAACTCATGGATGCGAGTCATCAGGGCCTCTGTCGAAGCTTTTTCTTCTTCGGTAGCCTCCGCATCCCGAGAACGGCGGCGAAGGATTTTCTCGGCACCATCGAAAGGAGGGATGTTGTCTTCAGCACATCCATGGTTCTCCTCCTGAATATACAACCACTTCTTGCGCCACCCTTGAACTGAGTCAGGGAGTTTGACGTCGAAGTAATCGACTGTGGGGCGAACAGAAATAACAACGCCGCCTATATTATAGGCGACATTGGGAGAGCCATTGCGGCGACAAAAGAAAATGCGCTTCCATAGCGCCCAGTTAGGCTGGACGCCAAGGAAGGCCTCACAGAGGGTGATGAAAATGGAGATATGGAGGATAGAGTTGGGCGTGAGGTGGTGAAGTTGAAGACCATAAACAAAAAGCAATCCACGGAGGAAAGGATGAATAGGGGCGGAAAGACCGCGGATGAGATGGTCGACGAAGCTTACCCGATACCCCATTGGAGGAGTTGGGTAGCTTTCTTCACTAGGGAAGCACAGGGCCTTGGGTTTCTTGTTAATCCCCAGCTTCTTCAAGAGATTGATGTCCTGGGTGGAAATTTTGGACCTTTCCCACTCCGCGCTTCCCAGATCCGCGGCGGCCATTGACGATTCAGGCGTGTTGTGCCTGGTCAACCGACGCGGTGGCATCAACAATGGCGCAGGAATGCAGCTTGGAGAAGATGAGCTTAGGGAATTGAGGGGCGCAGGAGCAGGTTTTGCAGAGGAGAGTTGGAGAACGGCGCGAGCGGAAGTGCTCAAGGAGGAAGAAGGAGATCTTATATAAAGGTGAGGTGAAGCGGCGGACCGTTGGATGGAAAAGGGGTGCGGCAGATGATAACCACGCAGAAACAAGGGTAAAAAAGTATTTTAACACTGGAGAAGTTACGGTACGTGCGCCAGGAAAAGCGGAGGACGTGTGTCCCCCACCTACACGACGTGTCAAGATAATGGAAAATTTGGGCCCGCAAGGCAGCGGGAGAAAATTTCTCGCGATTTTCGGATTTACAATCGTGGTTATCATCAGCAATAACGTCACCTTTGTCAGAGAGAAAAATTCGACTCAACAGCGGCATAAAAAGGCGACATGCAAAAGTATTGGAGAGATTTTGATCAAATATGAGTTTTTGATCAAATGCTCGGGGGCTACTTTGAAAAATGAAAAGATCAAGAAAGACAAAATAGAAATGGCGTGAGCCTATGATCAAATACAAATATTTGTTCATAGCCTCGGGGGCTACTCCCATCGGGAGCGCTGTTCGCGCACCCGAGAAATTATAAAACTTCGGGAGAGAAAGAAAATATAGCGGCATAAGGCGTGGAGCCTACAACCAAGCACAAGTTCTTGGCTGTAGCCTCGGGGGCTACTCCCATCGGGAACGCTGTTCGCGTGCCCGATGAAATTATAAAAAAAAGAAAGAAAGAATGAAAAGAAGAAAGATAGAAGAGCAAAAGAGTATATTTCGAGTTATAAATAACTCTGCATATACTCCCATCGGGAGAGCAATATAAGTCATCTTTGACTCAATAAAATGTGCCATTCCAACAGCCGAATAAGCACTCGACAATATATTCTCGGAACGCCAAAGTTGCGATCAATTTCTGAATGCCGCAAAACTTTGCGAAGGTAAGACCCCGGATCCGTTCCGTGAGGCGTGGCGCCGTCTCCGACGTCGGTTTGCTACTTTTATCCGTATCAACGGATACGAAGAAAAATCCTAACGGACGCGTTAGGTACCCGATAAATATGACTGGGACTCGACGGAATGGTAAGACCTTAAGCGGCACCTGTCGAAGTTTACACCAGTATCCCGAGATCATGTCCAGGGACGTGATTTTGAAGTAGGTTTTTGCGGATTGCCACTAGAGCAGTTAACTAGTACCTGATCCGTCAGATGAACTAGCCCCAACTACCATTATCCCTGTACAATATAGAAATTTATGATTGTCGAGTAAAAATAAACAGTGGAGATTTTCCTTGACTCTGCGATTCAAGCAAAATCTCGGGGGCTACTGACATAGGCATCCCCAATGGGCCTGCCGAAGATAGTACCCGGGGTTTACTAAAGGCCCACTACTCGAAGAATAAGAAGACTCGGAAGCCCAAGATATTATTAAGGAAAGCTAGAGTTGTAATAGGAAGCATTATTTGTAATCTTTCGGGAGGAGTTAGAAACCTTCCCGGACTTTGTAACTTGTACAATACGAATCCCTCGGCTCCGCCTCCTATATAAGGGGGAGTCGAGGGACAAAGAAAGCATCGAATCATTGTTTCTCAAAACCTAGTTTCATATTCGTCGAGTACTTTTCGGCTGAAACCTTCGAGATCTACTTGCCCTCTACATCCAACTAAACCCTAGTCTACAATCCGTAGGCATTGATAAGTTAATCCCTTGTCACCAAGAGTAACAACCTTCTTGTTTTCACCACCACGAATCACCGTGGAGAACTCAAACCGATGCACCAAATGCAATGGCAAGAACACCACAAAGATGCTCAAATCCTTCTCTCTGAAATTCCAACAAAGCTACAAAAGCTATTGGGGGAATAAGAGAGGAAGAACAAAGAGGAGAACACAAAATCCTCCAAGATCAAGATCTAGTGGGTTCCCCTCACAAAGAGAGGGATTTGATTGGTGAAGATGTAGATCTAGATCTCCTCTCTCTTTTCCCTCAAGAATATGCAAGAATCATGGGAGGAATCAAGAACTAGGGCAAGCTTTGAAGGACAACAATGGAGGGAAGAGAGAGAGAGTGAATCAACCAGCCCAAGGAGGAAGAAGGGGGTCTTATATACCCCCTCCCAACGAAATATGACCGTTTGGGGCCTCCCAGGCCGGAAAATCCGCCCCGGGCCGGATTATCCGCCCCCCGAAATCCCCCCTGGACTCGGGCCGGATATTTGGCCAGATATTTGCCCGGAATTGGCCATTCGGGCCGGATTATCCGCCCCCCCCCCCCAGAAAACTGCAGAAACACCAAAACTAAAACGGGCATAACTTTAGCATCCGGACTCCGAATTTGTTGATGTTGGGCTTGTTTTAAAGCTAGGAACAAGCTCTATAAGATCATGCAGGAAACCATCATATTCCAACAAGGGAGGATAGAAACAAATGATGAAAGGTTTGACCTATCTAAAAAAGACATACCGGTAAAACCTCCAATCTTGAAAATGCAACAAGTTGCCCATGCAAAAACCATTCTCAATGAACTAGAGCTTGTCATGAGAATAAGCACAAGCTCTAAAACATCACATGGATAATATCCAAATAAAACCAAGAAACATGATGAACCAAACTCGAAAACGCAACAAGTGATCTATGCGAAATCCGTTTTCGATGAACTAGAGCTTATCATGAGAATAAGCACAAGCTCTAAAACATCACATGGATAAGGTCCAAATAACAACCAAGAAAGATGATGCAAGGATTTAAAGGTTTGAGCTCTCTCCGAACGATACGATCGAGTTACTCACTCGAGAGCCCTCTTGATAGTACGGCAACTAAACTATAAACCGGTCTCCAACTACACTATGAGACCGGTGATAAAGAAACCCTATCAAGAGCAAACCTTATACTTGTGCATTCCACTTGAGCTCGATGACGACGATCTTGACCTCAACAAGATGGAACGCCTTTCTTGCTTGTGTTTGCTTGACGAAGTCTTGTGGATTGCTCCCCCATAATCCACCATGGGAGAGCTTCTTCTTCGGCGCATCTTCACATAACCATGACCACCATGTGGATTGCTCCCCATAATCCACCATGGGAGAGCTTCTTCTTCGGCGCATCTTCACATATCCATGATCACCATATGGATGGCAAGACTCAAGCAAAGGATCTCTTCGAGATGGCTCATCTTGAACTTGCACTTCATTTCTCCATGGCAAGCTTCAAGCTTATGAACTCTTCGAGTTGGCTCATCTTGAACTTGCACTTCATTTCTTCATTCTTCATCATGTTGATGTCTTGAAGTAACTTGAGGGCTCACTTCATCTTCATCTTCATCTTCAAGACATACTTGACACTTGATATCCTTCATCAATTTCTTCTTATTGCAACCTAATACAAACATGTTGATGTCTTGAAGTAACTTGAGGGCTCACTTCATCTTCATCTTCAAGACATACTTGACACTTGATATCCTTCATCAAATTCTTCTTATTGCAACCTTGAAGCCAACATATGGTTCAAGAATTGCCTATGGACAACTCCTACAAATATAACTCAATGCAAACATTAGTCCATAGGGATTGTCATCAATTACCAAAACCACACATGGGGGATCCATGCACTTTCAGAAATACCATGTAGTAGGTAGGTATGGTGGACACAAATGGCATAGTTTTTGGCTCAAGGATTTGGATGCACGAGAAGTAATCCCTCTCTATACAAGGCTTAGGCTAGCAAGGTTGTTTGAAGCAAACACAAGTATGAACCGGTACAGCAAAACTTACATAAGAACATATTGCAAGCATTATAAGACTCTACACTGTCTCCTTGTTGTTCAAACACTTCACCAGAAAATATCTAGACTTTAGAGAGATCAATCATGCAAACCAAATTTCAACAAGCTCTATGGTAGTTCTTCATTAATAGGTGCAAAGTACATGATGCAAGAGCTTAAACATGATCTATTTGAGCACAACAATTGCCAAGTATCAAATTATTCAAGACAATATACCAATTACCACATGAAGCATTTTCTGTTTCCAACCAAATAACAATGAACGAAGCAGTTTCAACCTTCGCCATGAACATTAAAAGTAAAGCTAAGAAAACCAGTGTTCATATGAACGAGCGGAGAGTGTCTATCTCCCACACAAGCATGAATTTATTGAGAGAATGAAAATAACAAAACAAAAATAAAAGCACACAGACGCTCCAAGTAAAGCACATAAGATGTGACGGAATAAAAATATAGTTTCACTAGAGGTGACCTGATAAGTTGTCGATGAAGAAGGGGATGCCTTGGGCATCCCCAAGCTTAGATGCTTGAGTCTTCTTGAAATATGCAGGGATGAACCACGGGAGCATCCCCAAGCTTAGACTCTTCACTCTTCTTGATCATATTGTATCATCCTCCTCTCTTGATCCTTGAAAACTTCCTCCACACCAAACTCAAAACAAACTCATTAGAGGGTTAGTGCATAATCAAAAATTCACATATTCAGAGGTGACATAATCATTCTTAACACTTCCGGACATTGCACAAAGCTACTGAAAGTTAATGGAACAAAGAAATCCATCCAACATAGCAAAACAGGCAATGCGAAATAAAAGGTAGAATCTGTCAAAACAGAACGGTCCGTAAAGACGAATTTTTATGGGGCACTTAACTTGCTCATATGAAAAATATCAAATTGAATGAAAGTTGCGTACATATCTGAGGATCACTCATACGTCTCCGATGTATCGATAATTTCTTATGTTCCATGCCACATTATTGATGATACCTACATGTTTTATGCATACTTTATGTCGTATTTATGCATTTTCCGGCACTAACCTATTAACGAGATGCCGAAGAGCCGGTTCTCGTTTTCTCGCTGTTTTTGGTTTCAGAAATCCTAGTAAGGAAATATTCTCGGAATTGGACGAAATCAACGCCCGGGGCCTATTTTGCCACGAAGCTTCCAAAAGACCGAAGAGAAGACGAAGTGGAGCCACGGGGCGCCGCCACGCTAGGGCGGCGCGGCCCAGGGGGCCGCGCGGCCCTAGCGTGTGGGGCCCCCGTGACCCCTCCGAGGCTGCCCTTCCGCCTACATATAGTCTTCGTCGCGAAACCCCCAGTACCGAGAGCCACGATACGGAAAACCTTACGGAGACGCCGCCGCCGCCAATCCCATCTCGGTGGATTCAGGAGATCGCCTCCGGCACCCTGCCGGAGAGGGGAATCATCTCCCGGAGGACTCTTCACCGCCATGGTCGCCTCCGGAGTGATGAGTGAGTAGTTCACCCCTGGACTATGGGTCCATAGCAGTAGCTAGATGGTCGTCTTCTCCTTATGTGCTTCATTGTCGGATCTTGTGAGCTGCCTAACATGATCAAGATCATCTACCCGTAATGCTATATGTTGTGTTTGTCGGGATCCGATGGATAGAGAATACTATGTTATGTTGATTATCAATCTATTACCTATGTGTTGTTTATGATCTTGCATGCTCTCCGTTATTAGTAGAGGCTCTGGCCAAGTTTTTACTCTTAACTCCAAGAGGGAGTATTTATGCTCGATAGTGGGTTCATGCCTCCATTAAATCCGGGACGGTGACAAAACGTTCTAAGGTTGTGGATGTCTTGTTGCCACTAGGGATAAAACATTGATGCTATGTCCGAGGATGTAGTTATTGATTACATTACGCACCATACTTAATGCAACATGCATTTGTTTGCAACTTAATACTGGAAGGGGTTCGGATGATAACTCTGAAGGTGGACTTTTAGGCATAGATGCATGCTTGGATAGCGGTCTATGTACTTTGTCGTAATGCCCAATTAAATCTCACAATACTCATCATATCATGTATGTGCATGGTCATGCCCTCTCTATTTGTCAATTGCCCGATCGTAATTTGTTCACCCAACATGCTATTTATCTTATGGGAGAGACACCTCTAGTGAACTAGTGGACCCCGGTCCATTCTTTTACATTGAATACAATCTATCGCAATACTTGTTCTACTTGTTTTCTCGCAAACAATCATCATCCACACTATACATCTAATCCTTTGTTACAGACAAGCCGGTGAGATTGACAACCTCACTGTTTCGTTGGGGCAAAGTACTTTGGTTGTGTTGTGCGGGTTCCACGTTGGCGCCGGAATCCACGGTGTTGCGCCGCACTACATCCCGCCGCCATCAACCTTCAACGTGCTTCTTGACTCCTACCGGTTCGATTAAACCTTGGTTTCTTACCGAGGAAACTTGCTCGCTGTGCGCATCACACCTTCCTCTTGGGGTTCCCAACGGATGTGTCAATCGCACGCATCAAGCAAATTTCCGGCGCCGTTGCCGGGGAACGAAGAAAAGTTACACCACAAAGATTTTCAACTCCCACGTCAACGAGGTAAATTTCGGCGCCGTTGCCGGGAGATCAAGACACGCGCGCAAGGGGAGTCTCCACAATCCAATCTCTTTACTTTGTTTTTGTCTTGCTTTATTTTATTTACTACTTTGTTTGCTGCATTATATCAAAACACAAAAAAATTAGTTGCTAGCTTTACTTTATTTACTGTCTTGCACTCTATATCAAAAACACAAAAAAATTAGTTACTTGCATTTACTTTATTTAGTTTGCTTTATTTACTACTGCTAAAATGAGTAATCCTGAAGTTGAAGTTCGTTCGTTTAAGCAACAAGGGGGATGATACGTCTCCGACGTATCGATAATTTCTTATGTTCCATGCCACATTATTGATGATACCTACATGTTTTATAGACATTATATGTCGTATTTATGAATTTTCCGGCACTAACCTATTAACGAGATGCCGAAGAGCCAGTTGTTGTTTTCTGCTGTTTTTGGTTTCAGAAATCCTAGTAAGGAAATATTCTCGGAATTGGACGAAATCAACGCCCGGGGTTCTATTTTTGCACGAAGCTTCCAGAAGACCGAGGGGGAAGGAAGTGGGGCCACGAGGCGCCGCCACAACAGGGCGGCGCGGCCCGGAGTCTTGGCCGCGAGGCCCTGGTGTGTGGGGCCCTCGTGTGGCCCCCGCGTTGCCCTTCCGCCTACTTAAAGCCTTCGCCGCGAAACCCCCGATGCCGAGAGCCACGATACGAGAAAACCTTCCGGAGACGCCGCCGCCGCCAATCCCGTCTCGGGGGATTCAGGAGATCGCCTCCGGCACCCTGCCGGAGGGGGGAATCATCTCCCGGAGGACTCTTCACCGCCATGGTCGCCTCCGGAGTGATGAGTGAGTAGTTCACCCCTGGACTATGGGTCCATAGCAGTAGCTAGATGGTCGTCCTATCCTCATGTGCTTCATTGTCGGATCTTGTGAGCTGCCTAACATGATCAAGATCATCTATCTGTAATTCTATATGTTGTGTTTGTCGGGATCCGATGGATAGAGAATACTATGTTATGTTGATTATCAATCTATTACCTATGTGTTGTTTATGATCTTGCATGCTCTCCGTTATTAGTAGAGGCTCGGCCAAGTTTTTACTCTTAACTCCAAGAGGGAGTACTTATGCTCGATAGTGGGTTCATGCCTCCATTAAATCGGGACGATGCGATGAAAGTTCTAAGGTTGTGGATGTGCTTGTTGCCACTAGGGATAAAACATTGATGCTATGTCCGAGGATGTAGTTATTGATTACATTACGCACCATACTTAATGCAATTGTCTGTTGTTTGCAACTTAATACTGGAAGGGGTTCGGATGATAACCTGAAGGTGGACTTTTTAGGCATAGATGCATGCTGGATAGCGGTCTATGTACTTTGTCGTAATGCCCAATGAAATCTCACAATACTCATTATATCATGTATGTGCATTGTTATGCCCTCTCTATTTGTCAATTGCCCGACTGTAATTTGTTCACCCAACATGCTATTTATCTTATGGGAGAGACACCTCTAGTGAATCGTGGACCCCGGTCCATTCTTTTACATCGAATACAATCTATCGCAATACTTGTTTTCCTGTTTTCTCGCAAACAATCATCATCCACACTATACATCTAATCCTTTGTTACAGCAAGCCGGTGAGATTGACAACCTCACTTGTTTCGTTGGGGCAAAGTACTTTGGTTGTGTTGTGCGGGTTCCACGTTGGCGCCGGAATCCCTGGTGTTGCGCCGCACTACATCTCGCCGCCATCAACCTTCAACGTGCTTCTTGGCTCCTCCTCGGTTCGACAAACCTTGGTTTCTTTCGAGGGAAAACTTGCCGTTGTAAGCATCACACCTTCCTCTTGGGGTTCCCAACGGACGCGTCTGCTGTACGCGTATCAAGCATATTTTCCGGCGCCGTTGTCGGGAGATCAAGACACGCTGCAAGGGGAGTCTCCACAATCCAATCTCTTTACTTTGTTTTTGTCTTGCTTTATTTTATTTACTATTTTGTTTGCTGCATTATATCAAAACACAAAAAAATTAGTTGCTAGCTTTACTTTATTTACTGTCTTGCACTCTATATCAAAAACACAAAAAAATTAGTTACTTGCATTTGCTTTACTTATTTCAACATGTTTCCTTTTAATTTTATTCGTAAAAGATATACCGTGGGACAAGGGTCTATAATTGGAAGAGATAATATAGAAGAATTTTTCACCCATGTTAGTATGCATGAAGATCTTAAAGATATACCCCTTGCAAAAGCTGTCCCTACTTATGAAGATGCCTCTGTTTGTTTGGTACGCATGATGGAAGCTAGATTTATTAGTCTCAACCCCATGATACAACACATGTTTCTTACACTTTCTGATATGGAGAGGGGAGAGAAGAGAGATTTTGTTCTAAAAGTCTTAGTGCGAGAACTTGAAGATATAGCTAAAGAAGCTAGAAAAGTTTTTATTAAGCATAAGAGGCTTGGCTTTTATACCGACTTTAAAAGAACACTTGAAAAAATGGATATGGATAGAATTAAGTACACTAATAATGTTAATGATGGTGGGGAGATTAAAGCACCAATACCATGTAAGCTCCTAGCGATGCATGAAGCTCTAGATGATAATTATGCTTGGCTTGTTCTCGAAAATTTGTTTGATGAGAGTAGCAAGCCCAAGACTAATGAAAAGGGAGCCGCTGAAACTTATGTATCCAACATACTATGCATGGTTGAGAAAACCCCCAACACCCCTGGTAATGATGTCAATGCTCCATCTCTTGATAACACTTGATATACACTTTCTGCGCCTAGCTGAAAGGCGTTAAAGAAAAGCGCTTATGGGAGACAACCCATGTTTTTACTACAGTAATTTTATTTTATATTTGAGTCTTCGAAGTTGTTACTACTGTAGAAACCTCTCCTTATCTTAGTTTTGTGCATTGTTGTGCCAAATAAAGTCGTTGATAGTAAGGTTCATACTAGATTTGATTACTGCTCAGTAACAGATTTCTTTGCTGTCACGAATTTCGACCTGCCTCTCTGTAGGTAGCTCAGAAAAATATGCCAATTTACATGCGTGATCCTCAGATATGTACGCAACTTTCATTAAATTTGATCATTTTCATTTGAGCAAGTCTGGTGGCTCAATAAAATCCGTCTTTACGGACTGTTCTGTTTTGACAGATTCTGCCTTTTATTTCGCATTGCCTCTTTTGCTATGATGGATGAATTTCTTTGTTCCATTAATGTCCAGTAGCTTTGTGCAATGTCCAGAAGTGTTAAGAATGATTATGTCACCTCTGAACATGTGTATTTTTATTGTACACTAACCCTCTAATGAGTTGTTTCGAGTTTGGTGTGGAGGAAGTTTTCAAGGATCAAGAGAGGAGGATGATACAATATGATCAAGGAGAGTGAAAGCTCTAAGCTTGGGGATGCCCCGGTGGTTCACCCCTGCATATTTTAAGAAGACTCAAGCGTGTAAGCTTGGGGATGCCCAAGGCATCCCCTTCTTCATCGACAACATTATCGGGTTCCTCCCCCGAAACTATATTTTTATTCCATCACATCTTATGTGCTTTGCTTGGAGCGTCGGTTTGTTTTTGTTTTTGTTTTTGTTTGAATAAAATGGATCCTAGCATTCATTGTGTGGGAGAGAGACACGCTCCGCTGTTGCATATGGACAAATATGTCCTTAGGCTTTACTCATAGTATTCATGGCGAAGGTTGAATCTTCTTCGTTAAATTGTTATATGGTTGGAATCGGGAAATGCTACATGTAGTAATTCTAAAATGTCTTGAATAATTTGATACTTGGCAATTGTTGTGCTCATGTTTAAGCTCTTGCATCATATACTTTGCACCCATTAATGAAGAAATACATAGAGCTTGCTAAAATTTGGTTTGCATATTTGGTCTCTCTAAAGTCTAGATAATTTCTAGTATTGAGTTTTGAACAACAAGGAAGACGGTGTAGAGTCTTATAATGTTTACAATATGTCTTTTATGTGAGTTTTGCTGCACCGGTTCATCCTTGTGTTTGTTTCAAATAACCTTGCTAGCCTAAACCTTGTATCGAGAGGGAATACTTCTCATGCATCCAAAATCCTTGAGCCAACCACTATGCCATTTGTGTCCACCATACCTACCTACTACATGGTATTTCTCCGCCATTCCAAAGTAAATTGCTTGAGTGCTACCTTTAAAATTTCCATCCTTTACCTTTGCAATATATAGCTCATGGGACAAATAGCTTAAAAACTATTGTGGTATTGAATATGTACTTATGCACTTTATCTCTTATTAAGTTGCTTGTTGTGCGATAACCATGTTCCTGGGGACGCCATCAACTACTCTTTGTTGAATATCATGTGAGTTGCTATGCATGTCCGTCTTGTCCGAAGTAAGGGAGATTTACCACTCATTTAATGGTTAGAGCATGCATATTGTTAGAGAAGAACATTGGGCCGCTAACTAAAGCCATGATTCATGGTGGAAGTTTCAGTTTTGGACATATATCCTCAATCTCATATGAGAACACTAATTGTTGCTACATGCTTATGCATTAAAGAGGAGTCCATTATCTCGTTGTCTATGTTGTCCCGGTATGGATGTCTACGTTGAGAATAATCAAAAGCGAGAAATCCAAATGCGAGCTTTCTCCTTAGACCTTTGTACAGGCGGCATAGAGGTACCCCTTTGTGACACTTGGTTAAAACATGTGTATTGCAATGATAATCCCGGTAATCCAAGCTAATTAGGACAAGGTGCGGGCACTATTAGTATACTATGCATGAGGCTTGCAACTTGTAAGATATAATTTACATGATACATATGCTTTATTACTACCGTTGACAAAATTGTTTCTTGTTTTCAAAATAAAAGCTCTAGCACAAATATAGCAATCGATGCTTTCCTCTTTGAAGGACCATTCCTTTTACTTTTATGTTGAGTCAGTTCACCTATCTCTCTCCACCTCAAGAAGCAAACACTTGTGTGAAGCTGTGCATTGATTCCTACATACTTGCATATTGCACTTGTTATATTACTTTACATTGACAATATCCATGAGATATACATGTTATAAGTTGAAAGCAACCGCTGAAACTTAATCTTCCTTTGTGTTGCTTCAATACCTTTACTTTGATTTATTGCTTTATGAGTTAACTCTTATGCAAGACTTATTGATGCTTGTCTTGAAGTACTATTCATGAAAAGTCTTTGCTTTATGATTCATTTGTTTACTCATGTCATTACCATTGTTTTGATCGTTGCATTCATTACATATGCTTACAATAGTATGATCAAGGTTATGATGGCATGTCACTTCAGAAATTATCTTTGTTATCGTTTGCCTGCTCGGGACGAGCAGAACTAAGCTTGGGGATGCTGATACGTCTCCGACGTATCGATAATTTCTTATGTTCCATGCCACATTATTGATGATATCTACATGTTTTATACACATTATATGTCGTATTTATGCATTTTCCGGCACTAACCTATTAACGAGATGCCGAAGAGCCAGTTGTTGTTTTCTGCTGTTTTTGGTTTCAGAAATCCTAGTAAGGAAATATTCTCGGAATTGGACGAAATCAACGCCCAGGGTCCTATTTTTGCCACGAAGCTTCCAGAAGACCGAGGGGGATACGAAGTGGGGCCACGAGGTGCCGCCACACCGAGGCGGCGCGGCCCAGGCCTGGGCCGCGCGCCCCGGTGTGTGGGGCCCTCGTGCGGCCCCCGACGCTGCCCTTCCGCCTACTTAAAGCCTTCGTCACGAAACCCCCGCACGCGAGAGCCACGATACGGAAAACCTTCCGGAGACGCCGCCGCCGCCAATCCCATCTCGGGGGATTCTGGAGATCGCCTCCGGCACCCTGCCGAGAGGGGAATCATCTCCCGGGAGGACTCTTCACCGCCATGGTCGCCTCCGGAGTGATGAGTGAGTAGTTCACCCCTGGACTATGGGTCCATAGCAGTAGCTAGATGGTTGTCTTCTCCTCATGTGCTTCATTGTCGGATCTTGTGAGCTGCCTAACATGATCAAGATCATCTATCTGTAATTCTATATGTTGTGTTTGTCGGGATCCGATGGATAGAGAATACTATGTTATGTTGATTATCAATCTATTACCTATGTGTTGTTTATGATCTTGCATGCTCTCCGTTATTAGTAGAGGCTCGCCAAGTTTTTACTCTTAACTCCAAGAGGGAGTATTTATGCTCGATAGTGGGTTCATGCCTCCATTAAATCTGGGACAGGTGACGAGAAAGTTCTAAGGTTGTGGATGTGCTGTTGCCACTAGGGATAAAACATTGATGCTATGTCCGAGGATGTAGTTATTGATTACATTACGCACCATACTTAATGCAATTGTCTCGTTGTTTGCAACTTAATACTGGAAGGGGTTCGGATGATAACTCCGAAGGTGGACTTTTAGGCATAGATGCATGTCTGGATAGCGGTCTATGTACTTTGTCGTAATGCCCAATTAAATCTCACAATACTCATTATATCATGTATGTGCATTGTCATGCCCTCTCTATTTGTCAATTGCCCGACCGTAATTTGTTCACCCAACATGCTATTTATCTTATGGGAGAGACACCTCTAGTGAACTGTGGACCCCGGTCCATTCTTTTACATCGAATACAATCTACTCGCAATACTTGTTTCTACTGTTTTCTCGCAAACAATCATCATCCACACTATACATCTAATCCTTTGTTACAGCAAGCCGGTGAGATTGACAACCTCACTGTTTCGTTGGGGCAAAGTACTTTGGTTGTGTTGTGCAGGTTCCACGTTGGCGCCGGAATCCCCGGTGTTGCGCCGCACTACATCTCGCCGCCATCAACCTTCAACGTGCT
>NC_061511.1:266561539-266667248 GCF_022539505.1 Lolium rigidum
TTACTGCTGCCATATTTTATTCAGATTGCTATTACCACTCATACTCATCCATATTACTTGCATCTCACTATCTCTTCGCCGAACTAGTGCACCTATACATCTGACAAGTGTAGTAGGTGTGTTGGGGACACAAGAGACTTCTTGCTTTGTGGTTGCAGGGTTGCTTGAGAGGGATACCTTTGACCTCTTCCTCCCTAAGATCGATAAACCTTGGGTGATCCACTTAAGGGAAACTTGCTGTTGTTCTACAAACCTCTGCTCTTGGAGGCCCAACACTGTCTACAAGAATAGAAGCACCCGTAGACATCAGTCCACAGTTCACTAGTGGTGTCTCTCCAATAAGATAAATAACATGTCGGGTGAACAAATTACAGTTGGGCAATTGATAAATAGAGAGGGCATAACAATGCACATAAATATCATGATGACTACTATGAGATTTACTTAGGGCATTACGACAAAGAACATAGACCGCTATCCAGCATGCATCTATCCCTAAAAAGTCCACCTTCAGGTTAGCATCCGCACCCCTTCCAGTATTAAGTTGCAATCAACAGACAATTGCATTAAGTACTGTGTGTAATGTAAACAATACAAATATCCTTAGACAAAGCATTGATGTTTTATCCCTAGTGGCAACAACACATCCACAACCTTAGAACTTTATGTCACTGTCCCAGATTCAATGGAGTCATGAACCCACTATCTAGTATAAATACTCCCTCTTGGAGTCACAAGTATCAACTTGGCCAGAGCCTCTACTAGCAACGGAGAGCATGCAAGATCATAAACAACACATATATGATAGATCGATAATCAACTTGACATAGTATTCCATATTCACGGATCCCAACAAACACAACATGTAGCATTACAAATGGATGATCTTGATCATGATAGGCAGCTCACAAGATCTAAACATGATAGCACAAGAGGAGAAGACAACCATCTAGCTACTGCTATGGACCCATAGTCCAAGGATGAACTACTCATGCATCAGTCCGGAGGGGGGCATGGTGATGTAGAGCCCTCCGGTGATGATTCCCCTCTCCGGCAGGGTGCCGGAGGTGATCTTCAGAACCCCCGAGATGGGGTTGATGGCGACGACGTCTGTGGAACTTTTCTCGTATCGTGGCTCTCGGTAATAGGGTTTTCACGACGGAAGGATTATATAGGCGAAGGGGCAGAGTCGGGGGACGCCCGAGGGGCCCACCCCATATGGCGGCGCGGCCAGGGGTGTGGCCGCGCCCCCCTATGGTGTGGCCGCCTCGTGGCCCCTCTTCGTTTCCTCTTCGGTGTTCTGGAAGGCTCCGTGGAAAATAAGACCGTGGGCTTTTGTTTCGTCCAATTCTGAGAATATTTCCTGTGTAGGATTTCTGAATCAAAAAACAGCAGAAAACAGGAACTGGCGCTTCGGCATCTTGTTAATAGGTTAGTACCAGAAAATGCATCAAATTGATATAAAGTGTATGTAAAACATGTGAGTATTGTCATAAAACTAGCATGGAACATAATAAATTATAGATAGGTTTGAGACGTATCAGCCACCAGGACCCGCCATGGACTTCCTTGCGGGCCTGGCTGCATCGCAGGAAGAGCTAGGCGGCGCTACAATGGAGCTTGTGGCGGCTAGGGTTTGCTTCAAGGAGTGGATGAGGAAGACGAACGTGCACCCTCTTTATATAGGCCGGAGGCAGGAGACAGCCGTGGGACGCGTGGCGTCGCCATTACTGCGTTGGCGGAGGTGGGCGGCAGCCGCTCGGCAGCCGAAGCATCGCCATTAACGTGTCGCAGACTGCCGAAGCGATGCCTCGGCGCCAGTCGCTGGCGCGCCTGAGAAGACGCATCGACGCAGGGTCACTGCCAGGCGGGCCCGACGAAACGTCCGCCAGACGTGAGCGGACACCTTGCGCGTCCGCACAGACACATCCGAGGCGCATATTTGGGCCAGTTTGCGTCGCCGCGAACGACCCGGTCACTTTGCGTCGCCCGCTGTAGGTGGTACCAGATGCATTTTTCGCCCCGACGGACGCAAACGGTCGCTTAGCGTTTATTTGCGTCGCCCCGTTGGAGAATTTTCGCCGGGCGGACGCAAACAAAGGGAGACGCTCTAAGGTACCACCGATCTTGGCGCTAATGGATGGTCTAGGAAGCAGGTTCACTTGTTCCCGGGATCAGTTATACTTTTTGCAAACAAGTTGCCCTATTTTGCATGTCAGAAAGGCAAAAAAAAAAAAGGGTTGTTCTGGACTGACAGTGAAATTTAGCAAAATTTCCCCAAACGGAACCAAATCCACCAGCAAAAAATCTCGAGTCAACTGCGACCAGAACACTTCGGCGCGAGTGGGCGGCGATTTACACAAAAATAACCCAAAAGTGAAAGAAAAGCACAGACTGACCCTCCGGCGAAATTATTTCACCCATCTAACCCTTTTGTGTGGCGCCCCTCCCATGGGCGCCACACATGGCAGTGTGGCGCCCGTGCCTGCGGCGCCACTCTCCCAGCCGACGTGGCGCCCTTGACGCTGAGCTGGTGCGTCGATCCGACGTGGCAGCATGTGTGGCGCCCGTGGGAGGGGCGCCACACTACTCTATTTATATAATTTCTGTCTAGAGATAACAGAAGACTGTGGTAGCTCAATCGGATGAAGCCTTTGCTTCCCCATCCCAGGTCATGTGTTCAAATCTCCACACCACCTGAATTTATTTTTATTTTTAAAAATTATGCTAGACATTGTAGTATTGTAGTATGTTTAAAACATGAAATCTAGCCTCGTACTGTTTTGTAGAGTTTTTTTTTTATCATCTCTTGCTTGCAAACTGAATAAAATACTCTACAAAACAGCTAGCACCACGGTGATCACGAGGTACAGTCATGCAGAAAAAGATTTACTTTATGCAAGCATAAGCAAGCTGACAAACCTCGCTTACATATCAGCAACGGTCACAATAAATGACTAAATATCTATAGCATATAGTGTTCTAGATGAAACCGCCTTTAAAATAATTTTACAAAACCTCCAGATCACATGAAGGAAAAAAAAAAGGGCGCCCACTTTGGAATCTGACCACCACCAAACTTCAAAAGGCAGGAAGATCACAACTATAAGTGAAACTATCTACACTTACTGACCTTTGTCAAAGTATAACCACGCATAAGCTCCTCTCTGATCTTCCTGAAGGTACCTTCTGTCATATTAGACACACAGAGCTCCGGTGGAGTACAAGGCATCACTATGGGCATTAAACACCCATCCGGACGCCTACATTTAAATGGCTGACCATGCAGGTCTACTGGAATTTGCCAAGGCCAGTTAGCAAATATCTCAAAGAACATGGTGAACAAACTATTGACAGAGGCATTAGGATATTTCTGACAAACATATGCTGCAAGAATCGCCAAATGAATCCCAGCAAAGAAACCAAGCAGCTGAAAAATGGCATAAGACATGAAACGGTTAGACCAGGTTACAGCTGAATCACAATCAGTAGCGCACATTATTATACCACATACATGGCAATGAAGTCCTCGCCTCCTAGCCCATAGTTTTATGCATCGCAACAGAACTTGGAACGTACGCATCATAACAATTGACAGATGAATTGTTAATAAACAAAATTTGAGGTGAAAAACAACATCTGAAGTATTCTTGTGTAAAATTAATAATGAGCAATTCTACGAGACTAGACAATACAAGAGCTCAAGTAAATAAATTTAGAAAATTGTTAATTCACAAAAACTTCTTTTGAGAAAATTGTAGATTCAAAGTACAATTATACGAGTGAAAAAAATGTGACCAAATGCTGGTAAATTAAATAAGAACACTTTGTGACCTCAGCATTCGGTACTAGCTGCACAATTTGCTCATTAATGCGAACTCTCCTCAAGCTCCGTGCATCAAGTCTTCGAAGGAACTGAGGACTAGATGAATTTATAGCCTGCAAGAGCAAGTAAACTCATCAAAATATGGATACTATATTTTCTACATAGTACCAAGTGTGCATGAAAATCATGATAAAAATAATTTGGAGGACCATACTCATAACATGTTGATCGAACATAAAGTTGGGAGTAAGTGGTGGTTTCTAGGCCTGCTCAACATGAAATCACAACTGAGTACTTGGCTAAGAAAATATACATTTCTACCATGCCACTGTTCGGTTGGGACTAAAGAGTGATCAAAACCTCATTCGCCAGCGTGCGATCTGAATTTTTTGTGATCTGAATTTCTAAGAGACTACTTGGCACTTTCTACATGATACATTCTTACATATGGTATTTTTGTGTCAGTATACATCTGAACATATATCTGGTGATTTGGGACTCATCCTTGGGGGTATTCCTTTGGTTAGTACAACTACTGCAGTCGATCAATTGTTTATTGCTTGAGAAATTCAGTTACATATATGCTAACTTTTTAGCTGAAGAATTTCGTTCCAAGATATATAATAGGAACATCCGTCGATCTTATTATTCATTATATCATCATGTACATTACACCAGTGCTTAGAAAGTTAGAATACATGCAAAGGATGTAGAATATATTTTGTTGCGGGGAATAAAATGGATAAGCAAGTATTTAGATTTGTTTTTGTATATCATGGTGATGATGATGAATAAGAGCGTGTAACCAATATTCCTGATTTGTTATATTATTGTTGTTGAATATAATTCATGGATCGTCCAACACTTTTGGGCTTAGGCTTTTGGCTGTAGAGTCAGCACTCGATGTTCCGCCTAGAGTCACTACCCGCATTACTGAAGTAAGGAGGAAGAATAAGAGAGGTGACTCGAATACGGAACACACTATTTTTATATGGACGATTCAACTAATGAGACCAATTTGCATTTAGACAAAAACGCACGTGCATACTTACTAGTGTTGTAAACATACTACAATACTACAATGTCTAGCATAATTTTTAAAAATAAAAATAAATTCAGGTGGTGTGGAGATTTGAACACATGACCTGGGATGGGGAAGCAAAGGCTTCATCCGATTGAGCTACCACAGTCTTCTGTTATCTCTAGACAGAAATTATATAAATAGAGTAGTGTGGCGCCCCTCCCAAGGGCGCCACACATGCTCGCCACGTCGGATCGACGCACCAGCTCAGCGTCAAGGGCGCCACGTCGGCTAGGAGAGTGGCGCCGCAGGCACGGGCGCCACACTGCCATGTGTGGCGCCCATGGGAGGGGCGCCACACAAAAGGGTTAGATGGGTGAAATAATTTCGCCGGAGGGTCAGTCTGTGCTTTTCTTTCACTTTTGGGTTATTTTTGTGTAAATCGCCCGAGTGGGCGGCTGTCCAAAGTCTCTCTTGTACTTTGCGCGAGTTTGGCGTCGGAGCAACTCTTCTTCCTCCTCCTCCTGTCCTCTTCTTCTTCGTCCCACAAGGCCGCCTCCTCCGTGCATCGATCGAAGCGCGCGCTCCAACCCCACAGAGATCTCGACCCGGCGGAGGTCTCAACACGTACGCGGCGATCCGGTCCCCTCCAGATCCCGATCTCCCGCCGATGCGATCCACGCCGCCCCCGCGCCGCCGGATTCGACAACGGACCGGCTGACGCCCCCCGCTCCTGCGCAATTCGATGGGCTCCTTCGGATTCGCCGCGCTTGCGGCGCTCCTCCTCGCTTTCGCCCTGCTTCCTCGCCCCGAGGCGGCTAGGGTTTTGCAGGGCGAGAAGCCCCGCTCCAGCGAGGTGAGGAATCGCAGCTGTTCCAGTCACCTTGCTTAGATCAATTACTGGAATGGGTAGTGTTATTCGGAGAGAATAAGAAGACGAGCTATAGATCTTGCTGTTATTTTGATCTGTCCAGGGAGCCCCTGCACCTACCGCTGGCACGGCTGGATCTGAGAAGAGTCCCATTTCGAAGGAATCGGGGAAGTCGTCAGCTGCAGTGCAGAATCCTGTGGCCGACAAACAGCACCAGAAAACACCGCCAGAGAAAGCAACGCAAACACAAACACCGCCACCACCAGAAACCACACAAACACCAAAGGATTCTCCACCGCCACCGTCAGCTGCGCCAGAGGATAAGGGGCAGCAAGGGGGTGAAGCGCAGGTCTCTGGACAGCCGGTGCCATCGACGAAAGTGCCCAAGGCGAGCCCCCCTCCAGGAGGTCCTGAATCGACCGGCGCGCCGGGTG
Source organism: Lolium rigidum (assembly GCF_022539505.1). Lineage (NCBI taxonomy): Eukaryota > Viridiplantae > Streptophyta > Magnoliopsida > Poales > Poaceae > Lolium > Lolium rigidum. The sequence continues at coordinate 266,567,692 of NC_061511.1, forward strand.
GTGAAGGAGGAAGTCCTGGGAAGAAGAAGCCGGGTGAACCAGAAGAGGTGCTGGAGAAGTGTATTGATCCAGTAGACACATGTTTGATTGATGGGAAATTGTCTGCTTGCCTTCAGATATCTAAGACTGGTAATGTTTCTACTTGGTTATCTTTAATCTTTAAGCTTCAAGTCACTGAGTTATTTGTTTCAATACATATGTCCATGCTAGAGATTTTTCCAGGGTTCATTTTCTGTGTCACTTAGTGTGATGATGCAAAATGTTTCCTGTAACTTCGACATTGATGTTTTAGTCATGAATGTGGATATGAGCGTTGGCATGAGCCATAGGTAGCGTGAACGATTGACCCTAGATATTTGCCTTCAAGTGCAAAGCCAGAAAGGAGTCTCTAAACATTTTACTGAGAATGTAGATAGTTGCTGAAACTCATTTCATGTGCTTTTATTGAGAACAGGCGACTATATTGACACTGCAATCTATTGAATATATCAGAACATACATGCCATTACCTTCAAATCAAACCTGAGATGTTATAGGCTTGTCTTCAGAAGTAGATATCTTAAGCTGAGATCTCTGAAAATTTCAAGATCTTACTCCATTCGTGAATAAAAGAGGGGGTTCAACCAATTATCCAGCAAGGTCAACAAGATGGTTATGTCCTGTGTAAATGGATTCATTATGGTTGTTCGCCATTTTTATCTTCGTAGTGCATTGTACAGTTAGAAACTTAAGCAGTGTGGTCTTCCTTGTTATCATTGCGTAATTACGGCTCATTCTGGTGGTACAGTAAGATGGTGGCGTGGTACATTGTGCTTGAAGGAACTCATCTTCTTGCTGCATGAAGAATCACTGGGCTTTCATTGATACAATTTTGTACAGCAGTTATTGCATAAGAGGACATACTGGTTACCTTTTTTAGTGAAGGCAATATTGCTGTAGATATTGAGAATCTCCAGATAATAGCATGCAAGTAATTTGACAAACAATTTGATGTGCACATGTTTAATTTCTCCTAGCTAAAATCATAGCATGAACTGCCTAGCATTGCCTTTACTTTACTTAATCTGAAGAAATGTTATGTTTGTTTTCTCTGACAGTTAAAAATGGTTATAATTCATAATATGGAGTATCTGGTATGACCTTCTGTTCCACAAGTCTGAGAAAGCTTCATATTTGTTTATTCTTGCAGCTTCAAGTGGACAATTTTTTTTACTCAAGAATACAGGGCAGAATACCATAACTGTTAATGTCAAAGCAACATCAGATATAAGTATCAAGCAGAAGTTGCCACCTCTCAGTCTCAGCAAGGGTGAATCTAAAAGGGTACGCAACTTTAATTTGTTTTAACCTTAGCGATATGTGTTTCTCTTACATGCCTGATAGTTTAGTCAACTGCTATTCTCAATTCATATGGATTTGCTGAAACTTACTGTCAATTCATATTACCAGGTTAACATTAGCTATAGCAATCTGAATGGTGGAGAGATTACACTAAATATTGGCACAGAGCCTTGTTCCTTGCACATCGGGCAGCCAGTTTATGATTGGCAACAGCAATTCCAGCAGCTTGCAGTTTATGCAACAACAATGAAGCCGATCTATGGAGCCTACTTCTTTGTTTTCACTGTTGTCTTGGTTGGGGGTGTATATGCTTGTTGCAAGTTCGCAGGGAGAAAGCGTGATGAAGGAGTCCCATATCAGCAGCTTGAGATGGGATCTCAGGCTCCTGACCCATCAGGTGCAAACAACACTACAAGCACAGTAGATGGCTGGGACGAGGGCTGGGACGATGACTGGGATGATGAAGAAGCACCTGCAAGACCTTCAGATAATGCACCTGCTGGAAGCATCTCAGCAAATGGCCTTTCTTCAAGATCTCAAACCAAGAGCAAGGACGGTTGGGATGTAGATTGGGATGACTAAGCTACAACAGAATGTTGAAAATTTATCCTTGTGAAATATGAGAAGATAAGTCCATCTCAATGAGTTGAGGCAAAATACAAGAGCCAACTTAACCTGAAACTTCGAGGATGCGTCCTTGACAAGGTGAGCCTTATCCTGGAAAACCATAGGCTTGTTTGTATTCGTACGGTTTGCACAAATTAATGTTCCAGGTACTACTTTTGTTCTGAGCTGATACACAAACTAGTGGTACAAGTTGTACTTTTTTGGCTGTAATATCATAGCATTAGTTACATCACCACACACACTTCCGCTATTCTTTTGGAGAGGTATATCATTCTTTTTCTCATGATAGTTTTCATGCTGAATACTACTCCTGAGTTCCAAGCAACGACGTACATGTCCCATCACTCAATCTGTGCAGTGGAATATCTACCGGGACAGCTTGGATGTATAGATTCTTAATAGGCTGTCATTTGAGGTAGTACTATGTAATGTGCATTCTTGGTCGAGCGTTGTGAATTGTGTTGGAGGGATAGCTTCGACACTTGGTGTTTGCAGAAGCAGTTGCTAGTACCGAGTCACTAATCCCAGCACCGGGATTGCCTTTTTCTTTTTTCCTCCTTTATTATCTTAGTTATTATTTCCCTTCTGGATAGTGCACGTTCCCACTCTCCTACATCAGGGCTGTACCTGTATTCAATTCATGTTATTTTGACTGAACCTGATCTGTTCAAGGAACATGGGTCACAGGACTCTCCTGTGATATTTTGACTGTGAATCCGATCTGTTCATGGGCCAGGACTGAGCTCTTTTCTGAATTGACTGAAGTTGCATAAGTTCTTTGATGATTTAAACTTTGTTGAACCAGTAACTAAGTTTAAACCACACCTGACCACCCCAGTGTCCATCACATCGACCCTACTTGCATCAACTGTACCTCATGGAGTTGTCATGGCTCAGTCTCTCTGACCATCAATGTTGATCTATAGCCTATACGACACCGTGCTTTGTGTAGGCTGCCAGTTATGTTCTTTAATTTTTACCTTCTGACTGGCTTTGGCCAACTAGGTTGCTCCTGAGTTAATCTAGCGCAGTACTTCTATCTTTGCCTACTCCATCAGTCCATAAAGTGTACTTCTATTAGTGTCACCAGATTTTTCTTGCAATATAGTTTCACAATACTATCTCTGACTATAAAAGGATGTTGAAATTTTGTCTAAATTTGAATGTATCTAGACACTTTTTAGTGTACAGATACATTTGAATTTAGTTAAATCTTCAATCGTTCATTTTGATGCCATATATGATGTTACTCCTTTCAAGTTTTACTAGTACAAATGCCCGTGCGTTGCCACGGGTCCTCAAGTTTTATTTCTCAATGCACATATGTAATTCATATTTCTTGAAATGCATGATTTATTTTTGGAATTGGTGAACCTATTTCGGAAATAGAATATTTTTGTAAAATAATAAACATTTTTTTGAATGTCCGTGAACAATTGTTTGACAACATGAACATTTTTTTTCTAATGCACGATTTGTTTTTGTTATGAGCGAGCAACTTTTAGCATGCGACCTTTTTATTTTCTATTATTTAAAAATTAGGGAAATATTAAAATTTTGAGATTCACCGTGTCGGTTATTGAAAGCTGGCTTTTTTTTTTAAAAAAAATAGACAAACAAATAATGCATCAACTTAAAACGTGACCGGCTAAGGTGGCTACCCGGGTGCGGCGAAAATCGGAGGCAGGAGGGCCTACCGCCGCGGCAAAGCAGAGGCGGAAGGCAACCATCCCCTGCAGCCACCCTCCACCGTGCGAATCCTCTAACCCCCCCCCCCCCCCACGCGTTGTTACCCTCTTTGACGGCGGCGGCCGTGCTTGATGGATCTATGTACGCAATTTTTTCACGTCTTAGTTTTTATGCCCGCAATTTTCGTTATTTAAACCTCCGCTGCGTCGCATCTATAGTCCGTTCGTTCACATGCTGGAGTCCAACGCCGTCGATGTCGAGACATCTCAGCTGCCCCCTTCGATGATGAGTGCGAACCAGAGGCAGAAGAGGCGGGAGACGAGGTAGAAGAGGTGGAGTAGGGAGGCCTCGGCTGCTGCATCCGGCCTTTCAATTGTGAATATCTAAGAAAAAACAAAATAACCTCACGACTGGAAAGCCTTAAAGGAAACTATGTTTGCTCTATTTCTTTATTTTAAGCATAGCATTACGGTTGAGCCATCAACTCATTACAAACTCCTAACTTGATATACGCATGAAAGGATCTAGATATAATGCAACATCTGTACGAGCTCCAAAATGCGTCAAGATGTAAAATGATACATGTCGGATTTCTTCTCCTTCACAATTTTCTTTTCCTTTCAATTGCACATAACTCTGGATTGAACTAACCCACAAATAAAATAACCAAACACAAGTTACTCTTAAATAAGTTTTTGCACAAATAACCCTCCAAGCAATCCTCGTTTTTCTGGAGACCAATACAAAAAACTTACATTATATTAGGCAAAGAAACTTGCCATCGGGTCGTTTACAAAAATATAAGATCTTCCAAAGCATATTAGATCAGTCTTGTGAGCCATCATTTTAACACAGAAGGTGGGGCCAGGTGGAGTCCCATGCCACTGATGTTCAACCACACCCTGAATTACCAGATACACCAGGAATTGCGGCGGGTTGCTCTGAATCGGTGCCTTGGTGGTTTTCTTCCACTGTGGTACGCCGCGGCCGAGTCGAGATAGCCTCCTCCAGCCCGTCCCTTACCTGGCGGGTTACCCCATCCTCTATGATATAATCACAAGCCGCCATCTCTTTCCGGAGGAGCGGCCCACCCTCAAGCACCACCACCATCATGCCTCAGTCCGGCCGCCGCCAGCCCGCCACCAATGACCGTGTTGTCTTCCTTACGCCCTCTCTGGTTTCCCCGGCCCCTCCTCTGCCTTCCTGCTGAGCATGCGGAGCACCCATTTTCTTGTTCATGTAACAAAATAAAAACCAATTGAAGCAGAATGAATAATCAATAGATTTTGAGGTGAAGGTGCAAACAGAGTGGTACATACTACATACACTTGTTCTCTTCCTGGAAAAATTCATCATGGAGATATTATATGTCATGTTCTCCACCTCCACATAAACAGTGCACCATCAAGAAATTCAAGCTTTTCTAGTGAAAGAAGAAGGAATAAAATGCTATAGTGGAAAATTTCATTACAATATATCAAATATACCTTCATAAGACAGAACCAAAGATCAGTGGGGCAAATTCCATCACCGATGCACACCATAGCCAATTGTGAATAGTGACAAAGAACATCTGCAGCAGCTTGCTTATCTTCTATTGAGTCTGCAAAATATAGGAACATAGCTCATAACAGAAAACTCAAGAACATTCACTGGGATTTTAAATCGTTGCGGAGAATTGATTAAAAAACAACAATTGTCACCGAAATCTGGTTTAAGAATCACTTTCTTCAGAACTCACGTGCCAATTTCTCATAAAGATGGAACCGAAATGTGTGAGGGTAGAACTTTGCTCCCCAAACAATATGTACTACCAGTACTTCCCCAAGAATTTTCAGAGACATATATCAATAATATTGTTCTAATAATGCATAAAGCTCCATACTATAATTTCATATCTTCTAAGAAAATATTGCAATTTCATATATTTCTGAGCGCAGAGCAGAGAAAGAATTAATGGTCCTCTTTGGTTAAGTCATATCGGCCTTAACTCGGCTCAGAGACAACATAAATATCCTTTAAGTCCCTCCTTTTTGGAAGTAACATTATATGCACAAAGGTTGCTAAAACACATCACTTCACAAATGTAATATGAAAGATAGTAAATGAAATCTACACATAAGGAAGTCTACCGAAAAGGTTTTACTCTGACCATGTTGGATAATGCATAGTTGCATACAGTGGCAAAAAGGTAAGTATGTAAATACAATAACAAGAAAATGTGTTAAGATCAAGGCTTTGTGTCACCACGAGGTATGAGCATACCGGTTCCATCCACTGTTGTTTCTGTTTCATATAAGTTTGCACAAAACTTTAGTAAACCAGCTCTTTGTTACTTGATATTGATTTTCCCGCTGTTATTTGTGTGCAAAAATTGGAACATTTCTTTATCTCACAATATCTTTGTCATACAAGATCACTACAAGAGTCGGAATATAACATAATAAGTGTGGATATTTATTATGTAATGCAGACTGGACTACCAATAAAAAAGTAGAGCTTCAGTTCAAATCATTTTAAAAAGTAGAGCTTCAGTTCATATCATTTGTGTACCTTCACGAGGACCTTCTTAGCTTGTTTATTTGTTTATCTGGGACCTCATCAGTGGATATTAGTCCATTGATTACATGTGTGCTTAGTAAATTAGATTGATGCATATACGCACAAAACTCTGGTTATACAACATCATAGACAACTTTAACAAAGATTAGTAGGCAGTGCAGTATCTTGCAGAGCAAATAAAGTTGTAGAAAAAAGATTCTAATAAATGGAAATATTAGTTTAAAAAAGACAGACTAATAATTTCAGTAGTAGTAAAACTCTTTTAGGCAATTTTGTAGCATCTCCTTAAGGCTGGAAAAGAACACCAGATGGTCCACATCATAATATGAATTCAGAATAGCATACCATTGGAACAAATAAAACATTTTTATCATCTGTAAAAGAACATGATTTTCTTCAAGTTGTTAAAGTGACCGGTCAAGTAACCTGCACTGGAGTAGATCAATTCCATCTCCAACCCATTTTATATCCATGCTCTTGCTCTGTAGATGCGTGTAATCCCAAATTACCAATAAGTGAGTTCATCCTATAGTAAAAGGGGATCAATCGATTAAAACATGTCCTAACATATAAAAAAAACTTAAGTTAAATGCTACTAACATACACCCAGTCACCTGATTTACTATGATTTTTTCTTATCATGATTTTCTCGCACTACCATTGACGATGATGAAGTGAGGGAGACGATATAAGGAAAAGGCGTTTTCTAGGGAACAGAAATGTGTGGCGGATGGCATGATTACTTTATCAGATGCAGTATGTACAGAGGTGGAGAAGCCCTCCAAGTACTCCGCACCAAGGTCCTCCAGCTCCATCTCACCCTCCGGACGGTGGGAACCGACATCAGTCAACTTCCGGGTCGGCACCACTATTCATAAATATGAGAGCATTAGTAACTTGAAAAATCTGAAACAGTCAGTAACACAGATAACCTGGCTCACTCGGGTTAAATTTAATATTTGGTAAACCATGATTACCAAAGATGCATCACGCACCAATATATTGACATTATTCCTGGACAATTAGTAGATGAAGCATCATGCAAGTTGATGCTAGGACCAACAGTTTGCATAGCAAAATAACAAATGACGTGTGTGTTAAAAATAACCAATGCTATCAGCGGTAATTCCTGGACCAGACAAAGGAAATTGTACATTGAGGCGGCAGGAGGAGTCAGCATGTGCAGGAATAGATCAAGATTATGGCAAAACGCCTCCGTCATAACACGAGGCACACTGAGGTTGGTAGGCTTCCATCCCAGATTTTGGGAGGCCTTGGCCGAGCCACCAAGATTACAGCTGGGGGAGAAGAACTGGAGCGCGTGAGGAAGGGGGATGCCAACCTCATGAATACGGAAATTGTGGACGCGGCCGCTACAAATGGTTGCGAATCACGGCGGGGGGGGGGGGATGCTCAGATCCTTCGATCCTCTAATTAATATCCGCTCCGCTCGGCATACCTGACATACTAATACTAAGTGCCAATATGAAGAATACTTTCATCAAAGAAAAACAGTAAGTGTGACTTCATAACAAACTCCCACAATAAAGTCATGTCATACTTCACAGCTGCTTCATCATGAACTCAATGATAAAATGATCATTTAAGCAAGAGTCTCAGTTTACCTGAACATACAGAGGTACATCTAGAACTACAAACATATGGTTAGGCCATAAACCTAGAAAGACGACAAAGATACTCAATTATATCTCCTCAACATAGTTGTTGTGTTGCAAAATTAACCGGTGCTCATAACCAATTTCGTGGTAGAGAGGAAAACCTGCTATAGATTATGTCCCTAGCTTCATTGATAACACCAGAATAGCCTGAAACCTGGGCTGGTACCGTAACAATCATATGTTAATCTCTTGCAGAAAAACCTTCCATAAATCCTATTCGTAAAAGAGTTTTGCTTTTCAGTTTCAAACAGGTATAGCTAAGAAACGTTAGTTTCAAGTGGGTTCAGTTTTTGTTGTTCGGAAACTAAAGGAACTAAAGAGAAAACATTGTGCTATTAGCATGCTAGCCCTCCCACCCTTTGAGTTTTCTCGTGGAGAGCACTTTGCTATACTAAGCCAACATAACAAAGAAAAATCCTTTCAAATAGCACCTGAAGTAATAAATCAGTAAGATTACCTCAAGTAATAAATCAGTATGCGTCTTTCCTTCATAAGAATAGATCCGCATTGTAAATCCTCAAGGAAAGCTTCACTGCATTTGGATTGAGTCAGTTCATACCAAAATATCATGAGGGAGCACACTTATAAAATCTAATGAGGCAATTGTTTCAGTTTGATCCACCTTTCAGTAAACAGCATTGAACAGTAACGTGCCCCATCAAAAAGGATGATATGAGGCATCAGAGAAACCACAGATCTAATAGCTACATCCTTAACCAACTCTTGTGTAGATAATTTTCTCAATGATTCCTCACCGGGGCAAACAGATATATCATTGCAGACATCCCCATCAATGCAAAGAACTAAAAGTACACATATGCAGAATCCCCAATCAGATGATGGGTTAAGGGTGGGTGGGAAGCGGGGGACAGGGAGTGGTATTCTTGCCTGGCTTGGATGCCTTGGAGCCGTTGGAAAGGATCACATCAAGGATCAGACTATCGGAGGCTGCGGCCATCGCGTCGATGTCGATCTCCTCCTTCCTCATCTTGCCGAACTCGTCCACCAGAGGCACCATGATCCATTCGCCGCTGGCACCAGCCACGGGACAAAGCAGCTTTGTCCCTGTCCGGCTCCATCCCTGGGAGAGGCGGCGGCGGTGAAGGGGCGCGCACATGGGCGGCGGCGGTGAAGGGGCGCGCGCAGGGGATGTGGTGGTGTTGTGGGAGATAGGGTTTGGGTTCCTCGGGGATGAAGCGAGAGAGACGGCTGAACGAGAGAAAAGGGGTAGGTGGATTTTGTTGGGCTTTCTAGCCCATGTGCGCGCTCGCGCGGCGAAGGTGTCGAACGAAGCCAGACGACGAAAGGTGGTCGTAGTGGTAGAATAGGGAACATGTTCCTCCTTTTTAAGTAGTGTAGAAGATGTAGAAAAATCTTGAGACACAACGTAGAAGTACTACGTTTCAGCTTTCCACCGCTACTCTGGGCCTGCCAAGCCATCCAGGCCCAGCACATCTCTCCGTGTATGCAAGCCCACTAGACGCAGAAGACTAAAAAAGGCTAGGGAGGCCAACTCCAAGTCCCATTTCATTCCGCTGCATCAGTTCTTGAAGACAGAGGGTTCTAAAAAAAAGGTTCTTGAAGACAAGTGGTGGCTTTTTCCCCTAAAATAAATTCTTGAAGACATTTAGGAAACAAAAATCTCTTGAGTGGAGCCAACAGCCAAGATGACATGAGTGTAGGCTAGGCCCCACTTAAATTTTATAATTTCTCTGAAATTCTCAAGAAAAATATTCATATCCTTTCAGTTTGCACAATACAATTGCCCCCACTTAAATATCCTTCCGGCCTTCTGGGTACTACCCCTTTAAAAATATTCAGATTTAGTATCACTCTAGCAATAACCTACTCCATATATTAATTCGCATAGGCTAGAGTTGACTCCCTCTTATTCCACCTAGCTACTAGCTGCTTTATTACATTTACAAGGATGCGACTCATGCAATCTCTCACATGAACGGTTCAAGGTCCAAGGCTTTCATCGTTATGCCCAACCCAAAGTATATCATCTCACGGGTTGCACGCAGGGTGTTGATGTGAACATTTCCATACATACATATATATTGTTATATCATGCTCTATCTGTCACAATAACATAATGACCTTGAATTTATAAGTGCATACTGTATGTATACCTCGCTGTCGATCGGGAGGTAAGCTAGCATTCCTGCAAAGGCTGTATCCACTATCCAGGCTTCAACCGGTGCAGTTGGTCCCGAAACTCCAGGGCGGCGATCATTTTTAATAGTGGCGACTTGGCATGCATGATCTAAACACAGATCCGCATTATTATTTTGAAGCAAGAGAGTTTGACTACATCAGATATGGACGGGCCGTCCGATCTCTTAATTCCGTAGGGGTTAAATTATTTGATGTACCGTGGATTGTGCAAAAGTACCACATCAAGTTCAGATAGAAGTATTCAGTTGCGTGAAACCAATAGTGCCTTTAGTCCCTTTTTGAGTAAATTCCACTTCAATCTTGTGAAATGTTTGTCCTATTTGAAATGTATTGTCATATTTAATTTACTTCTTAGTTTCTGACGTTTTAATCTTATTTTTATTATTTTTTCAAATCAACAAGAAATACCCATTTGTTATCGTGACTTGGAAGCAACCTGGGAAAAAAACTTAAGCCGTAATTTGCTAGGGGTATATTCGACATACCGTAGGAATACTATGGTGTTGCTAGCCTTTGACTGAATTTTATGAAAATTGACATAATTTGGTAGGCCCCTGTCGAGTGCGCTCCCAAATTATCTCCATATTCAGTTTTCATGTTGTCCTAACACTTAGATATAACTTTTCAGATTATGGAAAATATTATCACGGGTCACTAATAAGGGTGAAAGCTGAAATTTCCTACATTTTTTCGATTAAATCACCATCCAACTATCTTATTTTCTTTTCATTCCCTCAAACCTAACACCACACACCTCCTCTCTCTATTTTTTTCCGGAACACCCAATATAAGCTGTATAACGCAAACATAAACACGTGAACACCACACCGGTCGACAGGAACCCTAACGAGGATTGGAGTCGTGGAACAACATGATTGACAAAATCGCAAAATCACCACAAAAATGTCTCTATTAAGAGAACATTGCCTCCAGCATAAATTTTTAATCCTATTACTTAGGGTTTGATCCCTTGCCGGTGGGCTAGGGTTCAACCACCGTCGATACAACCACATCTCTCCCCAAGCTTTTTGCTGCCACCGACCAGTATACTTCAAAGATCCTCCTCTCTTGACATTCTTATATATCCTCTGTGTGCTCCCATTTCAGACAACTATCGATGTAAGAAGCTCCACCATGACCATGCTAATTAACCACATAGCCTCGCAACCGCCATTTATCCGCTCATTACTATCTATCGGCACACAAACACTACTCTCCTTGGCCGGTCTCTATTGGGGCACCGCCAGTCCCGCCGACCATTCTTCTAAGCCAACAAAGATTCTTTTTCGATGATAATCCTTCCCTGAACGTCAACGTCTCTAGACTTGGCGGAGCCCCCACATCAAATGTTGCTCTGCATGGTCTTCTTTCACATTTTATTTTTCTAAGATGTTTTTTGAAGGTCTAGAAAATATCAGGCACTTGAAAGTTGTAGATAGAGGAATGTGAATTTTTACACACAAACTCTGATTTCGTGCACATGTTCATCACCAGCCGCAATAAAATTATTGAAACACAACCGTCACAAAATCATCCGTCTCGAAACATAAGATGAAAGAAACTGTCACAGAAATAGAGGGAAGGGTCTTCCTCCTTTTGTGCTCATGTTCATCACCACCTACTGCAATAAAAATATAGAAACACGTCCATCACAAAATTATATCTGCCTGCCACACCTATCACAGACAAGAAAATAAACCCTCCTATTGGTACAAAGCAGTGCCATCAAAATGGAAAAAAATCGCTAACATCATCGAACGAGGTGTCGTTGAAGATATCCCAGTCCCATGGAAGGGAGGCACACGAAGCGTCGCCGGACGAGCACGGCTCCGCCGCGGGCTGCAAGTCTGGTGACGCTGCCTCAACCTTGGCCGCCATGGGTCGGAGCTCCTCCTCCCCGTTTCCTCCCTCCAGCTTGCACCCGTTCCGCGAAGACGAGCGTGATGAGGCCTCGCTCTGGCCAACGCAGTAATCGTCCGAGGACGAGGAGCCGAAGTTGATGACGAACGGACGCGTCTCCCCGATGTCACTGACCTCGTCGGAGGCTGCGCCGGCGGCGGCGGCGACGTCGGCGCAGCAGGTGTGGTGGCCGAAGTAGGTGATGACGAAGAGCGAGGGGTCGTCCTCCGACATCTGGACCTGCCGGGTGGCCGGGCAGCCGCTGTCGTCCTTGTAGGTGCACCTGAAGTAGAGCCTCGGGTGCTTGCTGTTGAGGATCTCCTTCTGCCCGTACTTCCTCCAGATGAAGCCGTCCTCCGCCGTCCTCTTCTTCTCGACTCTCTTCGCCGCCGCCGCCGCCTCTCCGCCGCTCGCGCGCGCCCTCTTGTCCCGCCTCGTCTGCGCGGCTGCGCCCGACTTGCGCTTCCTGCCGCTGTCACCGCCGTCGGCCACGCCGCCGTGGTGGAGCGCGGCGAGCGCGCGGTCGCAGCAGCGGAGGATCTCGGCGGCAAGCTCCCGGATCCCGGCGTGCTCCGTGGGGGGCGCGTCCTGGAGCAGGGCCTCGAGGACGGCGGCGGACTGCCGGCCCTGCACCATCAGCTCGGACACCAAGGACGCAGCTGGGGTGACGAGTGCTGCCATGTCCTCTCCTCCTCCTCTAGCTAGCTAGGACTGAGCTTGCCTTGTGTTCTTTTTTTGTTGTCTCTAGCTAGCTACTCTTCTCGATCTAAGATTTTTGCTCGATGAGGTTTCGGTGGGAAAGGTGGCGTCCATTTATACTCGTGGCCGAGCTGAGATACATCTTAATCTGCAGAGTTTGCCAGCTACTAGTAGCGACGACCGAAGAGCACATGCCAAGGTGAGCTCGATTGATCGAGAGTGAGGCTATTGACCCACACGGCGTTCCGAATACGGACGCGCTGGGCCAACGCGCGCTTCGATCATCTACCGCGTCTAATGGCGCGTAAATTAACCAGAGTCGTTTCAGGGCCGTTCACACTTGCACGTTGCAACAGCCATAATAATGCATTGATACGAATTGCACCAGAACCATTATTTTTTTAGTGCGCGGAACGTGGCAACTTTCAGCTAATGTTAATTTTTTCTTATCCAATTTGCCATCATTGATTTTGATCTGTTGCCTAGGGTTCATGGTTCATCGCACCGTGGCAACAACTTATGTTTTGGGTTATTTTGAGATGCACAGTTTTAGAGGACCCCATGTTGATCTCCTAGGGTGACATGGATGGAGAATCAACCCTAGGTGCGCGCCACTACCTCCCCTTCACACCCCCTCCCAACCCCATGCCCCCGTTGATGTCAAAGGAGGTCGCAGCAAGTCCAAAGAGCCGTGGAACGACAATGGGGGCATCGCCTCCTGACGGTGGGCTGCACATGCGCGTTAGTTGCTTGGGGCCGACGCGCATGCAACAAGGGCACGAAGGCCATGGATGGATCTGATCTAGCAAGCAGAAGTACATCGACAATTGGTTGGACATGATGACGGCTTGATCTGGTAGTGAGAGGTTCTGACAGTGGAAGGGTTTGTAGTGTGTAATATGTAGTGTGAAGATATACAGAACGAGTCAGGACGACAAGTTGGTGGGCCTCTAGAAAAGGCTAACCCGTCTTTATATGCTCTGAGGACCAGGTGCGCAGTGGCGGATGAAAAACCTAGCTTCGACCTTTTCGGAGCTGACAACAAGCTGTCATAGTTGTGCAACCCCATGTTTTCCTCCATCATCATAGTCGAGGGCACCTCCTTACCAAGTTGTAGTCGTTTGGTGAGGACGACCGTGTGTGTCGTGTGTGTGTCCCTCCTCCTGGAGGTTCTACCCCCGATGTCTTCTTCCCGTTCAATGAAATGAAGCGCAAAATCTCGTGCGTTTTCTCGAAAATAATAATCGTGGTCCTCGAGGTGGAAATCGATCTAAGATCTGGGTGTGCCAACTCGGCCGACTTGTATCTGGCTACTGGTTACGTCTTTAGGAATTGGGAGCTCATCGTTGGTCAAGGTGTTTTCCACCGCCCCAGTTGTGTTTGGAGAGGTCCAAGTCTGCCTAGCTCCCCTGAGCAAAACGTTCACTCCTGTCTTGGGCAAGAGCGGTTCTAATGGAGGTTTGCCTTGCCGTTACGACATTCCGGTCTCTAGATCCACGATTTTCGATGTATTGTTGAGACATATTCTATTACAGTAGCTTAGATGAGGTGGCGAGCGTTGGCAACATTGGATATCTTGGATGAGATTGGTATAAACACGATGTAACCAGGTTCAGCCTCTCGCGGTGGAGGTAAAATCCTACTCATGTATTGATTGTAATGATGATGTGTTTACAAGTCCTTAGAGGCGGAGATGGAGGCTAATAGTAGACGAATGTGATATAGGGTTCGCTTCCTCTAGCCAAACCTTATATAAGAGACTCGCCCATAAGCTAAGTCGACTACCATTGTTGGTTCATTGGTTTGTCCTTGAAGTTGATCTTCTATGGGCCGTCTGGGTCTTCAAATCGATCTGGATCCTTGCGAGCGAGCCCATCGGGGAAGCGATTGGATCATGCTACCTGGTCCTACCCGGTTGGATATTCCCTCGTCAACAATAGCTAATGGGTTTGCTCCTAGTGAGGGTTTTGTGTGGTTTTCTTGAAAAGGACTTCTGTCTACTACAACAAACTCTACTACGACAAGCTTTGCCTGACTCCGGCGATGGAGGGGCGAGGACAGCGGCGCGCCTTGGGCTCGTGCTAGTCTCTATAGTCGTCGCTAGGTGGTCCGAGTACCAATTTGTAATTTCTTTTACTTTTTGGGCTATTTGTACTACTGTTGATGATTATTAATAGATCGGTGGATTTCTCGCAAAAAAAAATTTACGAACTTCAGAAGAGACAAGAGGAGCTACACATCTATCGCACCAACCCATCTCATCAGATGGTATGTTTCTTTCAGAATACAACTCATGCTGCCCATTTCATGCAACTGAAGGAACCATTAGTTAAACGAATTTATTATGTACAAGATTTAGTTAAGCTAATGAACTTGCCCATTCGAGATAGGAGTTGACATATCCTCATTAAGCTAAACACAATGGGCAACTTGGCATTAACAAAATCGATGCTAATTATCCTTTTCCCCCGGGTAGGCGGGTACACTATTCTTTTTCTTCAACTTGAGAGTTCTGATAACTTTTTTGTTACTATTTTTAGAAAACAGATGGTTCTCTGATATCTGAAACGGTAGATGCGTACCGTTTTTGTCAATCATCTGAGCTAACGAATGCTCAACTTGATTGTTTTTCCCCTTGGTGAACGATGGCAAAGCTGTCAGCCTAGCTAGTGGCATAGCAGTATCTCATGTGCATGATGCGCTCGACTCAACGTGTTCTTTGGCAGCGACTTTAACATCACTTAAAATTTTGTCTTAATGCAGCCTTGAGTGGACTATCAACAACTTGCAGACGTGAAATCAGCTGGCTTGGCTGGCTGGCTACTGTGTTCACATGATCTATGATTAGATGTTGGCAAGACTCAAAGGAAAGCCCCATGGAGGATTGACACTTTCATTTTCTTTATTTCGTGTGGGTTCCATTCTGTCACATGTTGTGACGCAATACTCACGGTAGCGTCTCTGACATTAGCTTACTTGAGGATAAGCATTTATTTTTATCTTGTAAGTTGCCAGTGTCTTTTTTAGGAAAAAAGGGCTCAAGCTCCTGTTTTTTAAAACATAAGAGCATCTCCAGTCGCGTCCCCCAAACCGTCCCCCAAAGGGATTTGGGGCGCGCCGGACAAAAAAAAAACGTTCCAGCCGCGTCCCCCAAAGCCCATTTTTGTCCGGCGCGCCCCCATACGGTGTCCGGCGCCCCGAGCCCGTCCCTGTCCCACAGGGGACGCACCGGCGACGCCGGACACACCGAAAAGCGAGACGGGGAGTGGCGGGGCCGACTCGTCGCGCGGCACAATAAATTTTTAACCTAACCGTCGCCTACCTCGCGACGGAAGTTGATTGGCGGTGCGGTTCCCGCGGCGACGGTGCGGTTCCCGCGGCCGACGCAGCGACGGTGCGGTTCCCGCAGCGACGCATCCCGTCGCGCCTAGCTCTGCGTGCCGGCGTTAATGCGCGCCACCGCTCCCCGCCTCCCTCCGGCCTATAAAGGGCCGCCTCTCATCGTCCCTCTCACACACAAACCCTAGCGCCTCTCTCCCAAACCCTAGCCGCCACCATCTCAACAAGACTCGACGCTATGTCCGGTAGAGGCGGAGGCCGACCTCGCGGCCGTGGTCGTGGTCGTGGTCGTGGCCGCGGCAGAGCTGAACGCTCGCCGTCGCCTTCCACGCCGCCGGCTTCATCATCGTCGGAGATGGACGTGGAGCCGGGCGTGCGGTTCGAGTTCATCCTCGTCCTCAAGGGCGACCCGCGCAGCATCCAGAGGCTGCCGGACTCCTTCGCCGACTACGTCGCCGGCGACGATCGCCCGCGCACGATGCATCTGCGGGAGGCTGCGTGCGGCTACTACCGGTGGATCGTCGACGTGATCTACGACGCGCGCGGCAAGATGTACCTCAACATCGGCTGGGAGAAGTTCGCGCGGCACCACAGCCTCCAAGCCGGCTTCATCCTCCTGTTGTCCTACTTCGGCGACAGGGACATGAGCGTCAAGGTCTTCGACGAGGCGCGGTGCCGCCGGGACTACCAGGGCGACAGCACCGACGAGGAGGACGACTGAGTGTTCTTTCTTCGCAGCGAACACGTGCACGGAGGTTTCTGCCTGTTCGCCTCATCGGTAGAACCAACAAGGGCACCATCCTCCCGCTGGATTTTCCGGTTTAGGTGATCGGGTGTGCCCTCGAGTGTTCTTTCTTAGCAGCGAACACACGAAACCTTCGATGCATGGCCTAGTTAGGTTTAGTTTCTTTGCAAAATTTTATATTTGTGTCCACCATGGTTCAAACTATGTATTAGTTTGTGGAAAACCATGTTCCAAACTGTGTTTTCGTGTAAACCACGTTCCAAATTATGTATTAGTTTGTGGAAATTGAAATAAAAAAATAAAAAAAGTATTTTAAATGTTTGGGGGCGGCGTTTGGGGGACGCGGCTGGGGAGCGACGTCCCCCAAAGGCGGCACGAACAAAACACGTCCCCAAACGCTCAATCCGGCGCGGTTTGGGGGACGGTTTGGGGACGCGACTGGAGATGCTCTAAGACCCATAGCCCAACTTTAACTTAATAAAGGCACAACACGGCAGAGTATACAATGCATACAAGTTCAAGTTCAACATCAACAGGTCATCCCCCACCAACATACAAGGCTCGAGCTCCCGTTTCATTGAAGAAACGGCAAGTCACCATAGATCATCGTTATTCTTAATTTCTACAGGGACGTGTGAGCCTGTCCCTGCCACACCCACACACCCAAGACATAGTCTGACACAACAAAACACACACAAAAAATAGATAAAAACAAAAGCACCTATTGGTACTAGACTGCTAGCTATCTCCAGCCGCGATCCCAAGGGATCTCCAAAGGTTTTTGGGGCGCGTCAGGCATTTTTTCATTCCCAGCCGGCAGCCGCGCGTCCCAAAGCCCCTTCCGTCCGGTGCGGCCCAAAACGGTGTCCGGCGCCCCGAGCCTGTCCCGGTCCACAGGGGACGCTCCGGGCACGTCGGACACAACGAGAAACGAGGCGGGGAGTGGCGGCCCGACGCGTCATTGGCACATTCAAGTTTAACCTAACCGTCGCCTACCTCGCGACGGAAGTTATTGGCGCGTAGCGACGGTGCAGTTCCCACAGAGGCGCAGCGATGCGTCTCGTCGCGCCTAGCTCTCCGTACCGGCGTTAACGAGCGCCACCGCTCCCCCGCCTCCTCCGGCCTATAAAAGGGGCACTCTCGCATCGTTCCTCACACACAAACCCTAGCGCCTCTCTCTCAATCCTAGCTGCCACCATCTCAAGAGTCGAGGGCCTTTCCATGGCTGGTAGAGGCAGAGGTCGAGGCCGAGGTCGTGGCCGTGGACGCGGCCGCGGCCGTGCTGGAGCAGCAAGGGCTGCACGGTCGCCGTCGCATGCGACATCGTCATCTTTCGAGGGGGGGGGGGGGGGGGGAGTTCGAGTTCATCGCCGTCCTCAATTTCTACCCACTCGGCATCCAGAGGCTGCCGGACAAGTTCGCCAAGTTCGTCGCTGACAACGAGCCGATCGCGCTGCAGCTGCGGGAGGCTGGCTGCGGCTTCTGCTGGTGGCCAGTGGACGTGATGTTCGACATGCGCGGTAAGATGTACCTCCACACCGGCTGGGAGAAGTTCGCGCGCTTCCACGACCTCCAAGCCGACTGCGTGCTCACATTCTCGTACCAAGCCAACGAGGAGATGAACGTGAAGGCACTACTGGGAAAACCCTTATACTTAGGTATGTATTTTGTGACGCATTTAAAAAGGCATGCTCCACAAAAATATTTCTGTGGCGCATAAAAAAAATGCACCATGGAATTGTTGGAATTGTGTGGCGCATACAAACCATATGCGTGTATTTCTGTGACGCATATTGCTATATGCGCCACAGAAATGCACCGTGGCGCATATTTCTATGTGCACCACATAATTTTTTTTTGGATTTTTAATTCTAGATTTTTTAAAATTTAAGAATTTTTTGAAATTTTAGAATTTTTTGAAATTTTAGAATTTTTAGAATCTTTTCCAATTTTTGAAGTTCAATGATTTTTTAATTTTTTTAAAAAATAAATTTATTATTTTAAATTTTTTCTGATTTTATAGTTTTTTTGAAAAATGATAATTTTATTTTCAAATTTTAGACTTTTTTGGAATTTTAGAATTTTTTGATTCTTTTTCCATTTTTTTAACTTTAAGGATTTTTTTTTGTTTTTTTGGGAAAAAATTAGTTTCTTTGAAACTCTCTAAAAATTTGTAATTTTTTTAAATTTTGTGAAATTTGTATTTTTTTGGAATTGATGAAGTTTGTAAAATTTAGTTTTTTTGAAATTTTAAAATTTTATAATTTTTCTGAAATTTGTAAATATTTATTTTTTTTACATTTTTTTGAATTTCCTTTATACTTTTTGATTTTTTAGAAATTTTAGAACACACCTAAACACACATATATATACACATATCACACATAAACTACACACACATCTGCACACATATACACAAACAAGCCTTAAGAGGGTTTATATGACACTAGTATCAATAATAACTTTAGCAGTAGAGGGGTAGCTCTATCAAATAGAACTCAAAAGTTAAGCGCGTTTAGGTTGGAGGAGTTTGAGGATGGGTGGCTTCTGTGGCGCATGAAATATGCGCCACAGAATTCCAAAAACGTGCGCAACAGACATGCATTTTCCTAGTAGTGAGGTGTTCGACGACACGTCCTGACGTCGGTACTACCACGACCACGACGAAGAGGAGCACGATTGATCACGCCGAGTGTCCTTTCTTCGCAGCGAAAATGGTTACAGAGGTTTCTGTATGTTCTCCCTGCAAAGAACCAAAAGGGCTATCATTACTAGCTAGATTTTCCAGTTTAGGTGACTGAGAGTGCATGAGAGTGTTCTTTCTTGGCAACGAACATATGAAATCTGTGAGGCCAACTATAGTTAGGTTTCTCATTTTGCAATGTTTTAATTGGTGGAAATCATGTTCCAAACTATGTCTTAGTTTGTGGAAAACCATGTTCTCAATTATGTATTAATTTGTGTAATGTTTCTCTTCTCTATTAAAATGAGAATGCAAAAATGAGTATTTTAATGTAAAAACAGGTTTGGGGGCCGCGTTTGGGGGGGGGGCGCTGCGGGGGAGCGACGTTCCTCAAACGAGGCACGAAGAAAACACGTCACCAAAACGCTCGATCCGACGCCGTTTGGGGGACGTTTTGGGGGACGCGGCCGAAGATGCTCTAACAACATCAAGGATCGGGAACAAAGCTAATCAACAACTTGAAGTGCTTCTCCATCCACCAACTTCAGCCCATTCGTTTTGAGATTCATTGCAAGATCTTCAGTCGAAGCTTCCAAGTCTACATAAGGATGAGTAGAAGTCCAAGCCTCCAAGTCCATATCCGGAAAGAGAGGAAAATGACTACATTTTTCGAATCGAGCTCCCTCCTTGGGTAGATGTAGAGTGAAATTTTAGAATGATATGATGATTCACCGAGTTCAAAATGAAAGCTACGCTAGTTCAACCACTCATTGACTGGGTGCTTTCGATCTTTGTATAATTTGATGTTTTATCTCTTTCACTTCCTTCTCCTTGATGTATTTTTCCCTCTCTTGTCTGGCTGCTGGTGAAATTTTGTACAATCCTTTTTATCGGTTCTAAAAGATCTACACCGTAGGGGCTTCCCCTACGGTAAAGTTGTCAAAAAAGGCCGCAACCAGACTGCATCCAGGTTTTTAACCTTAATTTGCTATAGTTTCCCACTGACCACCCTCATCTAGGCTCCGGCAAAGGTATAAGATGTAAGGGTACATTGCTCCTATGTGTGGTTTTTGTAATTAATGACAACCTCTATGGACTAATGTTTTTCATTGAGTTTATATGAATGAATATTCCATAGGTAATACTTGTATTCCATGTGTTGGATTCAAGTATGGATGCCATGAAGATAAAAGATATACCTTGAGTATTGGCATCAAGATCATCGATTTTAAGACATATATTGATATGATCAAGAAGAAGAAATGAAGATGGAGTTCTTATGTGGAACTCAATATTAGCCATGCTCTAGATTATGGAGATTGAATATTCCATAGGTAATACTTGTAGTCCATGTGTTGGATTCAAGTATGGACGCCATGAAGATAAAAGATATACCTTGAGTATTGGCATCAAGATCATCGATTTGAAGACATATATGTGATATGATCAAGAAGAAGAAATGAAGATGGAGTTCTTATGTGGAACTCAATATTAGCCATGCTCTAGCTTATGTGTTAAGCAATGAATGATCAAAATATTGAGTGCTTGATTCCAAGTGAAGAATTCAAAATATGGCTCTAAGTTGGTGTCATGATAGTCTCATATGTTGGGGTTCTATTTGTCATTATCTTTCCAACAAAATTGGTTTCATGTCAATCAGAGTTCGGGAGCATTTTTCTGTTTAAAAGGAAAAGAAAAGGTTTTCCAGGGGGTCCCGAAATCCGGCCCACCTCCCGGCCTCGCCGAGCCAGCCACCGGCCTGGCCGGTGGGTACCGGCCGCTGGGCTTGTGCACACCGGCCCGCTCCAGGGGTATCCCGGCCCATGTACGAAACCACTCCCAGTTGGGCCCTTTTGGCCGCTCCGGCCTGCCTGCCCTAGTCCGGCCTGTTAGCCGGCTCGGCCGGCCTGTGCGCCGGCCTGTCCGGCGCCTGGCCCGGTGGACCGGCTGGCTGGCCGGCTGGACCGTTTTTCTGCCCGTTTTTATCTCCAACGGATCTATTTTCTTCCAGGCTATAAATAGACCTTCTTCCACCTTGGACGGGGTAAGTTCTTCCATTCTCTCTCCTCTATTGTTGACTTTGAAGGACTTGCCCTATCTCTTGATTCCCCCATGATTCTTTGCTCATTCTTGAGGGATCTAAGAGAGGAGATCTAGATCTACAATCTCCACCAATCCATTTCTCCTCTAAGTGAGGGGAACCCTTTGGATCTAGATCTTGGAGTCATTTGTTGATTTCCTTCTTTGTTCTTCCTCTCTAATCTCATTCTAGCATTTGTTGCTTTGGCGGGATTTGAGTGTGAAGGATTTGAACACCTTTGGTGTTCTTTCTTTGCATCATTGCATACTGTTGAGCTCTCCACCACGATTAGTTTGAGTGAGAGACCGTGAGCTTGTGGAAATTTACTTACACACAATAGTGGACCCTCAGTCATGCACTTTACAATAAAAAGCTATACCCTTGGTAAATAAAAAGAGTGCTGAGATTGTTCATTGTGTTTGTTTGTCTTGTCATTTTGAAATGGGCTTGTTCCATGTCCTGGGACAAGAGATACCCAGTTGACGCTCTTGATGACACTATTATTACTTGCAATGACTTTAACTTGAACTTGCTTTGTGGCCCGAGTTGAGTAGCCAGTTGGAGAGGTATTTTTTTTGCGGGGCATGAGGCATTCAACCTATACTTTTTGTCAAGCACATTACTCATATTTGCTTTCACTTTCAACTTAACCATTCAAGATGCTATGATAGGGGTAATGAGAGCTCCACACCAATGAATACCACATTGCAAACATTAACTTAAGTTGAAGCATTTGAAAGCTAGGTGAGACTTATTCATGTTTTACCTCTACTTAGTTATCTATCTTTCCAAAGTGTCCACCTTTTATATTCAGATTTCTATAAGAATACTCTATGACCATTTTAGGATGTCTTTTACTTTTCATTATGCATTCGTTTGGTCCATATTACTTTCTTCTGTGTCACACTTTGTAAATTATCATTGAACATCCTTACATTGAATATTTGATATCACTTCATAAACTATCTTGTATATTGCAACTCCTTTGAGATTGAATCATTTGACTTTATGTAGCAATAGCAATCATCTTTGATATCCATTTATTGTATTAAGATACAAATTCCATGTTAGTTGTATCACCTTCATACTCGAGGACGAGTATAGGTTAAGCTTGGGGATGTTGATGCATGTAAAATGCATACATGAACTTTGCATTTTATTACTTAGATTTCAATCATATTTGCATCATATAAGGGTTATGTAAGGGTATATTGCCCCTATGTGTGGTTTTGGTAATTAATGACAACCCCTATGGATTAATGATTTCATTGAGTTTATATGAAGGAATATTCCATAGGTACTACTTGTATTCCATGTGTTGGATTCAAGTATGGATGCCATGAAGATAAAGATATACCTTGTGTATTGGCATCAAGATCATTGATTTGAAGATATATATGTGATATGATCAAGATGAAGCAATGAAGATGGAGTTCCTATGTGGAACTCAATATTAGCCATGCTCTAGCTTATGTGATAAGCAATGGATGATCAAGATCTTGAGTGCTTGATTCCAAGTGAAGAATTCTTTATACACCTCAAGATAGTATGATAGATCATGAGAAGATACAAGGTTGACCAATACAGAGACTGAAGAATAGATTCAAGTTTGGTCAACACATGAAGCATGAAGAATGTGCCACATAAAGTCATGTGGTATGGTAAGCCTTGTCAATTATGCTTTATGAACTAACCCATCATATATGTGCACTTGTGTTGTCTATGTGGGTTAGGTATATTTCCATGGGCATGCATCAAAAGTGAGATCTCATATAGTCATGAGAGGATGACATCAAGTGGTGATCATCATCAAGATATGCATCAATGGAGCTTTCCCATCATGGTGTATGGGGGAGAATTTGTGAGTCTTCACGAAGCAACAATGATCAAGTAAGGCATTTCGGCTTGAGTGGAGCTCGAAGAGTTATCATCAAGATCAAGCGGGATGCGCAAGGCAAAGGTATGGCCTTGCTAGGTTTTCCTTTTACCAGTCTCAAGGTGGATGTTGGGAGACCGGATTATAGGATAGATAGCCGCACTATCAAGAGGGGCTTTCGGTTGGGTAACTTGATCACATCGTCTTAGGGAGCTCAATCCTTTGCATACTTTTCATATCCCTATTGCTTCTTGGTGTTTCTCTGTGTGAGGTTCTTGAGCTTGTTGCTAGCTTTACAAAAAGCCCAAGTTCATCGAAAACGGAATCCGCATGCATCTTCTATTGCGTTTTCGAGTTTGGACGTCTTCACCGGTTCTTGACGGTGGGAGACTCCCTCTCTAGATTCATCTAAAAATATCCTGTGAGGAGTCTCCATATTTCTAGTTTTTTTGGGATTCTATTTGTCGTTATCTTTCCAACAAAATTGGTTTCATGTCAATCGGGGTCCAGACACAAAAGTTATCACAGTTTTTGTATAACATGTTTTACCTGCTGGCCCGGTTTCTCACCCGGCGTGACCGGCCGTCCCACCAGCCGGCCCGGTTCAAACCGGCCCGTGGACTGGTGCCAACCGGGCCATGTATTGTAAGACACAGAAGTGTCCCGGTCATGGCCCGGTCACAGGCCCGGTTTGGACCGGCCGGGTCCGGCCCCTCGTCCGGTCTGACGGGGCGGTGGACCGGCCTCCCCGGCGTAGGTTCTGCGCGACAAAGACCCGCACCCGGCGCCTGGTCCGGTTTGGACCGGCTGGTCCGGTCTGTGGCCCGGTCCGACCGGGCCCTGGACCGGACGGCCCGGCCCCAGGCCCGGTTGACCGGCCTCCTCGACGGTTGACTCAGCCCAACTTTTCCCCAACGGTTATATTTCCCCCTTAGCTATAAATAGGCTTCTTCCACCTTGAGCTGAGTTAGTTCTTCCCCTTCTTCACCTCCATTGTTGCTATTTGAAGAACTTGCTTCCCCCCTTGATTCCTCCCATGATTCTTGCCCATTCTTGAGGATTTGAGAGAGGAGATCTCGATCTACAATCCCTACCAATCAATTTCTCCTCTAAGTGAGGGGAACCCTTTGGATCTAGATCTTTGAGTCTTTTGTAGACTTTCCCCATTGTTCTTCCTCTCCAATCTCATCTTACCATTTGTTTCTTGGGTGAGATTTGAGAGTGAAGGATTTGAACACCTCTAGTGTTCTTGCTTTGCATCATTGCATAGTGTTGAGCTCTCCACCACGATTAGTTTGAGTGAGAGACCGTGAGCTTGTTACTCTTGGAGGGAGACCTCCTAGTTCGCTTGGCGGTTGGTGCTCCGGTGATCTCTTCAAGAAGATTGTGAAGAGGCCCGGGCTTCTCCTTCGTGGAGCTTGTGAAGTGGTTGTGGAGCTTGCCATCTCCGGAGCGGAGGAAAAGCTAACCATAAGGAAAGGGCCATTATCCTTCGTGGGTGTGGTTCGGAGAATAGGGTGAGCCTTCGTGGCGTGGGGAATCCTTTGTGGGACCTCCACTCCTCCAAACGTGACGTACCTTCTTGCAAAGGAAGGGAACACGGGAATACATCCTCGTCTCCGCGTGCCTCAATTATTTCTATACCCGAGCTCTCTTTCCTTGTGATAGCCATCGTGCTTGAAGTACATATATCTTGCTATCACTTGTGCTACATATATCTTGTGCCTATCTTGCTTAGCTCTAGTTGATATTGTTACACTTAGTTGAGCTTAGCATATTTAGGGTTTGTGCTTGTAAACCAAACATTAGTTTAATTCCGCATTCTTACAAGACAAATCCGCAAGAGTTTGTAATTGCCTATTCACCCCCCCCCCTCTAGGCGACATCTCGATCTTTCAGGTTATATCATTGTTTATATTGATTTTAGCGATATTTCACAGTTTCCCTATTTTTCTGGAATTAACCCTACATAGTCAGAAAATCCTTTTTTCTATATTTTAATGTTTTAGGGACCCAAACGACGTCCAAATCTCCTAAGATTTTACGAGGATCAATTTTTGGAAGGAAGGAGTACGAGCCAAGGAAGCGCAAAAAAGGAAGTCCGAGGACCAAAAGGGGTAGGCCCACGCGCCCAGATTCCTTGGCCGCGTGGGGTGCCCCATCCTGGACCTCGAGCCTCCGATGCCATCCGTTTTCTTCTCCGGACCTCTTTCTTGACCTAAAAACGTCTATAAAAATACTCCCCGATGCCTTTCGGAAGGAAGCGCCGCAAAAACATAGAAAAATGAAAACATAGACCTGGAGCTGCAGATTGGAGGGGGAAAACTTCGGAGGGGCGCTGCCGGCGTGGTCTCCACCTCCTCCAACGACTCCACCATCGTCACCATGATGAAGAGGGAGTAGTTTGCCCCTGGACTAGGGGTTTGTGGAAGTAACTTATGTATCTCTCCTCTCTTTGAGCTTCACTAATTAGCATCGTATGAGCTGCTGAACATGATTACGGTTATCTATGTAATACCTTTGTGGTGGATCTTTTTATAAGTTAATATATGTTTGAGATTACAGTAGTTTTGTTTCAGTTGTGAAAGTAGATGCATATTATGTACCCCGTTCTTGTTTACTTTTTCTAATCAAACTTGTGTACGAGGGCGTGTGAGGGGAACATATGCATTAGATGGAGTAACGGGGGATGGCTAGTGCGGTGAAAATGACAAAAATTCCGTGATCCACTCGGGTGTTTACCTTACTTTGTTACCTCACTAGGCATAAAGAGAATACCAAGCTACCGGGGATGTGGGGTGACCTTGCCACTTCTCCATGACTAGATCTGCATGTTCTTATTTTAACTTCATGTCATAGAACTTAATGCTATACTCTAATTTATCTTAATTACTAGGGTGTTATGATTTAGTTTGCATCTTGGTGGAGTATAAGAGAGATTAATAAACAAAAGATCTCTATGTTAGGACGTGATGCCCATATAACTAGTAACTTGTCATGAAACCTTTATGTTGCAATCATATATGTCAATTCTAGTCTTCCATTGTCTACCACTTTATAAAAGAGATAGTGCATTTGTGAAACTATGAACCCCAGTCATTTTTAATCATAGAAACAACTTTCCAATACTTTATACACACTTGTTATTTTCAGCCATTTAAAAATCCCAAAATACAAAAAAAAACTTTTATTTCTTGCATTCACAATATAAAACCTAAAAATATCATCCATTATTGTTTCCACCATCCTTGCATATTTATTTACCATCATTTGCATATCAAGTTGTTTTCTGGAGTTGTGCAAGTAGAGAGACCTATCCCACTAGTTCCACACACCACGTTGTTTTCTAACACCGTTGCATTACCATGCATATCATTGCTTATTTATTTCTTGTTTGCATTTATTATCTTTTCACATCTTTGCTCACACCTTGTGCTTGACAGCCGCTTGGTGAGGTTGAGGGCACAAAACATTTTGCTTTGTTTTGCAGGTCTCGTAAGAGAAGGATAAGAATAAGTGTATATACTCTACGCCCATCAGTAGTGCAGCCTGTGCAGCCACTGCACGCGAGCGGTCCTTGTGTTCATCTAAAAAGTAATTAGCAGTTAAGTATCTTAAGCACAAATTTAAAACTTTAACAAAAATAAAAATCTGATCTGATAGAAATAAACATATGATCATTCTCTACACATCTTATAAAAGAATCTCCTCTAATTTCGAAGTCTAGCATGCTCATTAGGGTGATGAAGTTCATAATATGACCTAAGTCTAGATTGATAATGACAAGAGCTAGAGCATGAATTCGCGGATAAAAAGTTGAAGATCAGAGGAGAAATCGTACCATACTTCGATGGAGTGCGAGGAATCGAATAAAAATGAATGAATTTGAAGATCCAAAGGAGTGGGTTTTGAGTTTGGAGGAGGAAGAGAGAAAGAGAGAGAGAGATACATGATATGAAATTTTGATTAGATTTATCTCTTCCATGCCTATAAGTCGTTTCTGATGCGTGGTACGGGTGGACGGTACGGGCGCATCCTGACGTACCAGGTGCAGCCGCCTTTGGTTTAAGGTGGTCGACTCGGTATGGTCAGGCGGTACAATTGTATCCCCCCCTGTACCGATAGTCGCGAAAGTTACTGGTTCCTTACCGAAAATTTGGAGTTTCGTCGTCGAAGTGGTACAGTCGGGCGGTACGGTCTGGTTTGCCCGTACCGATGGTCGTTGAACTTGCGGACGATTTTGACGAAACTTCCAACTTTTCTCTTTCGGGCTGAAGATGTGGTATGTGCGCGCGGTACGGGCGGATCCCACTGTACCGATGGTCGTTAAACTTACTGGAACCTGCGAAATTTTTAATTTTGGTGCATTCCTTCACAGGCCCTTGTACATCAACATTACCTCGAAAATGACTAAGGATATAACAACAGTGTATTTGTGTTTGAGTGACATTTCACCCCTAACCACAACTCATCCGCTGATTCTTCAACATCAGTCGGTTCGGACCTCTGCTTAGTTTCATCCTGGTCGTGGATAGATCACCCAGGTTCGGGTCCATAAGCAGTGAGAATCGCCCTATGAAGACTCGCTTTCGCTACGGCTCTGGTGTGGGTTCCGTTCCCTTAACCAAGCCACTGCCTATGAGTCGCCGGCTCATTCTTCAACAGGCACGCGGCCAGAGATTACTTTCCCCTCCCACTGCTTGGGAGCTCTGCATGATTTCACATTCTATTTCGCTACCCACTGGTGGTTCTTTTCACCTTTCCCTCACAATAGTACTTCGCTATCAGTCACCCAGGAGTATTTAGCCTTGCATGGTGGTCCTTGCTGATTTCACCTTTCCCTCACGGTACTACTTCGCTATCGGTCAAGAATGCTCAACTGTTAGTTTATAAAATCGAAAGGCATTGTTACTTATTTTCTTCTCCTCTGTTCCAAAGGATCTCATGAACACTCTTTACTAAAAACAAAAACAAACAAACAAATAAAGCATTAAACTAAACAAGAACTAGATAGAAAAATTAATAAGCATGGGTTGCCTCCCATGAAGCGCTTCTAGTTAAGGTCGATTAGGTTGACCAAGATGCTGATCACCTAGATGTTGGAAGTGGAAGACCCGGCCCACTCCAAATTAATTAGCTTTCAAGGTGATTATCCCATTATCATCATGTTTGGCCTTCTTCTTTCTAGGAAAGTGTACTACAAATGTGTCTTTGGATGGTAGTCCAATTCTCACATTCCCTTCATGCAAATTGATTAGAACTTTTATAGTTCTAATAAATGGCCTTCCTAATATTATAGGAGCTATAGGATCTTCAGGCATATCCATAATAACAAGATCAATAAGAGCATGACATCCTTTCATATCTACTACAATATTATCTTTAATTCCTACGATTGTCTATAGTTGAATCAGCTAAGTGAAGTCTTAGCTCAATAGTTTTAAATGACTCCATTCTTAACTTATCAAATAAGCTTTTTGGAATGGTAGAGACGCTTGCACCAACATCACAAAGTGTAGCCACCTCATTTGTTCCAGTATGGATCTTAATAGTGGGCTCAAATATATCATCAAGCTTAGTTGGGAGTATTTAAACTAGCTTCTTATATATTGTTGTTCTAACTCACGGACTTTGCATGCTACTTCATGACTAAATTGATGGTACATGGCACCATTACCTTCATCGACTTTGGGGTAGTTGACCATGATCATCTTCACTAGATCTTCTACGGAGTACTCTAGTGTTGGAGCATTGCTATAGTACAGTTCTTCATGTGCTTCTGCTTCTCTATCGATCCTCATCATCTTAAGTTCTTCAACGGGGTTTGGTTCTGTCTTACTTGCAAATCTTGCAAGTATTATAGTTTGGCTTTCAGCCATCTTCCCTAATTGTGCCTCAACTGTCTTTTTTCCTTTCCTGTAGAACTTCAACATCGTTCTCAAGAGAAAGACTTTGATTAGATAAATTTCCTAACCATAGTGATATGATTTTCAGTAAGCTTTGAAAGTGTGCTATTCTGTTCAGTTTGAGCATGCATAATTTTTTTTGAAAGTGTTTTGAATTGAAACATTACCATTGCTTGCTCCACTACCATTAGTGTAATTATTATTTGGAACTCCTGCAGTATTAGTATATTGTTTTGGAAAATTAGAGCCATAGTTTTGACTCTTTAATGTTTCTTGCTATGAAGTCTACTTCCTCAACATTAGAGTTGGTGATGACATTAACTTGGGTACTTTCCTTACCCTTAAGAATATTTATAAGCTCATCTACCTTTGACGTAAGCTCTTCATTGTTACCTTCGATGATTGAATTCTCCTTTCTACATGCCATTGGGCATGGTTGCTTTGCATATCATCTAGAAGTCTACTTGCCAGTTCAACTGGCTTGCTCATGAATATTCCTCTAGCTGAAGTATCAAGCATAGACTTTGACATTGGGTTAAGGCAATTATAAAATAAGTGCAAAATTAACCAATCCTCCATTCCATGACTTGGACGAGTTCATGGTGGCTTCTTTCATCCTTTCCCAAGAAAGCTCTAGTGACTCGCAGTCTTTTTTGTCTAAAACACTGTAATGTTAGAACACAACTGCATAGTCTTTGCTGGTGGGAAAAACTTAGTCATGAATATATTAGTACATTCGTCCAATGAAGTAATAGTGCCTTTAGGAAAAGCTAGCAACCAGTCTTTTGCTTTTCCTCTTAGTGAAAAAGGAAACAAGCGTAATTTTACCGCATTAGGGTCAACATCTTTAATGCGCATTATATCACATATTTCAGTAAATGTATTCAAGTGCATACCTGAGTCCTCAGCGGCTGAGCCTCCAAATCGGTTCTGCTGAACCAAACTCAAAAGGTTAGGCTTAATTTCATAGTTCTCTGCTGTATCAACGGGCTGAGTTATGGGTGCACGAATAAAATCATCGGAGATAGCATATTCCCCAAGCTTCTTTTCTGTCATGGTAATTATCTTTTTGGTATTTTCTCCTATGATTGTAAAAGAACAAGTGACTAATTTTTTTGGGTTTTCAAGTAGAGAATAATAACAGTAAATGAAAACTTAAAACAAAAATAAAACTCACTAACAAGGTCTTTAGTAACCTTACCGGAATAGCGAAATTGCTTCCCCGGCAACGGTGCCGGGAAAAAGGTTGATTCCTTCAATCCGGATTACACATTGTAGTGTGATAAGCTTTTTGTCTAGTAGACCTAGGTTTAATTGAACCTTGGGAAGCACTGCTAAAATGGTGTAAAGGAAACTTCTACAATACTTGCTAGTTAATTTGATTTTATGTTTACCGGACCTTTCTAGTGTACTTTGAAGGGGGTTGTGTTCAATGATGGAAGTAGGCAAGGGTTAAGGTTTCTCCTGCAGCTATGCATACATATATAATTGAAGCGCAAATGTGTAATAAATAAAATAGAGATAAGATATTTGTGAGTAGCACAGCCGTAAATACTCTTGCCCCTAAAGCCAGAGGTGATAAGAGTCTCTTGGTCCAACCACTGTTCTCACGGCCACGAGCAACAACAGTTATTAAGCATATGAATACAGACCAAAACATTAAGCTACATGATTATGCCATGATCCCAAATGAATCACTAAACATGTACCGTTTCTTTTTTCCTTTACGTCACCGAGGTTTCGCGGTAGCACACCGTTCTCCACTCATCCCACCTCTTCCCTTGATGGATCCGAATGATATGGGTACTGCAGATAATCGAAACGAGGAAAAAAGACAAGGATACAAGATTGCAAAACTCATATTCAATCCTTACACATATAATAAGATTAGATGCACATAAACGTTGCAAGGATTCACCCCAACCCGCAGCCCATGAGGACTACTCACACATGATATCAACATCAATAACAAAGATAGAAATCATTGTTGCAAATACTTGGATTGAAATCACAATATTCTTACAATGATCGCCGAGTTATGAAGGAGATCTCTATTACAATGGTGATGGCTATGGCTATGGAGGAGATTGGAGATGGAATTGATGAACTATGGTGGTGGATCTCCTTACGTGTGGTGCAGATGGATCTGGTGGATGGAGGCTCTATTTGACGACGAATGGCTCTCTTTTTGGCGTCGGTTCCTTCACGAAACTTATAGGTTTTGACCTCAGGAAGGCTGTGGCACATGGTATAGGCGGACGGTACGGGTGGGGCTTGCCCGTATCGATGCCCGTTAAAGTCCCTAGAACCGCCTCTTCGAGCGTAGTCAACTTTGTCGTACTCTCGACGCGATTTTCTTCGATAATTGCGGGTCCATTTGCCATTATGACGTGATTTCCTGCATATCATTCAAAATAGAAGATATTGCACATCTTTGCATTAATTAGTCATTAGTGGCAAGTTGAGTAGTAAACTTAATCAATTTCTTGACTTAGCTAAGGGTTTAAACGTGAGAAAAAGTGGCGTATTTAACAGCTTTCACTAGGTATCCGATGAAAATGAATTAGAGGCTAAAATCGCCGAGATTGTATTAAAACTAGGGTTTGCAACAACATGTGATGTTACAAGAGTTTTGATGCCCTTCCCGATGGCTCATTCTAGCCCTTATATAGTGGGCTAGGTCCCGGAGTCCACATCTGGGTCGGTTACAATGATCTATGTTAGTTTACCCAATATGACTAATACTTGCCTATTTTCGTATAGTTTCTATTCTTGGACTATCCTTGGGCTTCATGGGCCTCGTATGCTCCTTCTTGAATCCGTACAAGGGTTGTCCATATCGAGTACCCAATATGGTATACCCATGTCACTTGCAGACATCAAGGGCAGTCGAAACAATATCCAGAGACGATCAAGGTTTTTTCAAGGGACCTTCGATGATAGTCTATAAGAGTTTAATAAACTCCAAGGTTTAAGAAGCATATGCTTGTACTGTAGTTTCTCTCTCTTTCACCCGGTTTTATGTGCTATTCATGTACAACTAAGAAAAAAGAGCGTGCAGCTGCACACGTACATATGTGCAATTGAACACCCTTATGTAATTTTCATTTGCACGGAACACGATACAAATCTAGCGGTTCTAGAGTCGTCGTATAACTAACTTAATTCTCGGTAAATCTAGAACTAGCAAAAAAATCGGTATGTACCATTCCTCCGCTAAAAGAAAACCCTGCTCTGTTTAATTTAAATGGCCAAGTTGATCCCTCCTCCTCACCTAACGTTGCTTTTTCTACTGTATTATGTCTTCACGCAAAGCATCAACATGTGTATGGTTTAAACCACGCCTTCCTCATAGTCATATATATAGACTAAATATATCGGTGCTTATTGGTCATGGGTTGCACCGAGAGGTTATTGATGTGAACATTTACATATTATACCGGCCATCTTAGCCTTTCCTCCCAAAAAAATTAATACACCTTCTAAAGTACATTCTGTATTCTTTTGTATTGCTATATTCATAGTCTATAGGTCTGTCACAGTGACACACCTACCTTAAATTTATCAGTAAATATTATACTTCATCGTCGTGAGATAAGCACAGATTATCCCTGCAAGGCTGTAGGCAGGCGTGCAGCTGGCCCGGAAGCTCGCACAAAAACTAACACAGTACTATTTAGTATTGTCAACTTGGCGTATGCATGATCTAGACAGTAGAAAACTAGAAATATATAGAATCACACTCACTTTCACCGTTTCACGCCCGTGTTCACCGCAACAAATTAATAACATAGAAATCACCACACCCATCGCAAAATTACACCTGCCATTTGCAATCTATGATCTATCAACTATGAAGCGCGCGGAGTAATTAATCCACGCGCGCACCGCACGATTGGTACAGAGCAAGGTCGTCGGAGTTGATGAACTCGCTAATGAAATCGAAGGAGCTCTCGCCGAAGAAATCCCAGTCCGAGCAAGCGGCCAGGGGGTCCCAAACAGGGGAGGAGCTAGAACCGTCGGCCGACGAGCTAGGCTCCGCCACCGTCTGTAAGTCTGACGACGCTGGCTCGACCTTGGTCTCCATCACCCGGAGTTCCTCCTCCCCTCCTTCCTCCAGCGAGCACACGCCTTGCGACGAGCGTGAGGTCTCATTCTGGACATCGGAGGAGGAGGACGGCGAGGAAAGCCACGGCGAAGAGCCGCTGCTTGCGGGAGCAGAGCCGAAGTTGATGACGAACTGATGCTTCTCCCCAAGGTCATTGACCTCGGAGGCTGCGGCGGCGGCGACGTCCGTGCAGCAGGTGTGGTGGCCGAAGTAGGTGATGACGTAGAGGGAAGGGTCGTCCTCCGACATCTGGACCTGCCTCGTCGCCTTGCAGCCGCTGTCGTCCTTGTAGGTGCACCTGAAGTAGAGCCTCGGGTGCTTGCTGTTGAGGATCTCCTTCTGCCCGTACTTCCTCCAGATGAACCCGTCCTCCGACGTCCACTTCTTCTCGACCCTCATCGCCGCCGCCTCTCCGCCGTCCGCGCGCGTCCTTTTGCTCGACCTCGTCCGCGCGGCTGCGCCGGACTTGCGCTTCCTGCCGCCGGCACCGTCGTCGGCCACTTCACCGTGGTGGAGCGCGGCGAGGGCGCGGTCGCAGCAGCGGAGGATCTCCGCGGCGAGCTCCTGGACCTCCCCGTGCTCCTGGGGAGACGCACCTCGGAGAAGAGCCTCGAGGGCGGCCGCGGACTCCCGGCCCTGCACCATCAGCTTGGAAAGCGAGCAAGCAGCTGGACTGAAGAGCGCTGCCATGTCCTCTCCTCTATGGCTGAGCTTGCTCTGTGTCTGTGGTATATTGTCTCTAGCTAGCTAGCCTGTTGATCTAAGCTTTTTTGCCTGTGGCAGTCCAGATGGAAAGGTAGTGCATTTATACTCTCGGCCGAGCTTGGAGCCTTGGATTGGATCCATCTGAGTACAGTACCTTGGATAGGTGACAGCTGCTAGCGACGACCGAAGAGCTAGCACATGCCAAAGGTGATTAAGCTCGATTGAGAGTGAGGCTAACCAAACAATTCTATTTACCCACGTGCCCGTTTCGAATACCTACGCGCGCGGGGGCCATGGCTTTGATCATCTACCGCGTCTAATGGCGCGTCGCTCAGCTAAATTAACCCGAGTCGTTGTAGGGGACCAACCGGGCCATTCACACCTACACACTGCACGACCATAATAATACATGATACAAATTGCATTCGGAATGATTACTATACAGAATACACAGTTGTACAGGACGCACTTTGCTCCCTTGAGCCGTATGCACCGATCGGTGGGGCCTGCTCCTTTTCGAAAAAACGAACTCCACCACCACACATGTCACTGGCTCAACCCTCGTTGCAGCGGGATGACTGTGGGCAAGTAGATGTCGTCTCCTAACGATGAGCAGGTGCGAGCATTGAGTCCGTGAGGTGGCATGAGTAGCGCGAGACTATGATGCGGCGGCTACTGTGCAAGTACATGAGGTGATGCAAAGGCTTCTCCCCGATGTTGGTTCATAGGCTGATGCAACTGGTCAATGGAGGATAGACTGCGATCAACGTTAACAGAGAAGTTGGGACCTTCTTACGTAACGCTCGAGGTGTCCGTCAGGGCGGCCCCCTCTCCCCCATCCTCTTTGACGTCATGGTGGATGGGTTGGCAGCTATCCTGACGAAGGCTAGGGCGGTTGGCTATCTCTAGGGTTTTGTACCACATCTCATCCCAGGGGGGCGACTCGTCTGAAATACGCGGATGACACGATGATCATGATTGAACCCTCGGGTGGGCCTGGGAATCGCAAACCTAAAGCTCCTGCTCCTTTGCTTCGAGAATAGTCGGGCCTGAAGATAAGCTTCGACAAAAGTGAGGTGGTGGTGACAGGGGTCACTGCAACGGAGCGGCAAAGGGTCGCTAACTTGCTCAACTGTAAATTAGGAAACTTCCCAATCAAATATCTGGGGCTTCCGATTAGTGACATGCCACTGAGGGTAGTGGACTGGGACTTTCTTCCAGATAAAGTGGGTCATAGGGTTGACCCATTGATACGTCCAAAACGTATCTACTTTCCCGAACACTTTTGCTATTGTTTTGCCTCTAATTTGTGCATTTTGGATACAACTAACACGGACTAACGCTGTTTTCAGCAGAATTGCTCTGGTGTCTCGTTTTTGTGCAGTAAATCCAACTTTCGGGAAAATCCCCGGAATTAATGCCCAAGGGCTTATTTTTCCGAGAAGATTCACGGAGCCAGAAGGACAAGCCAGGGGGGCCCACGGCCCCCACACCATGGGCCGGCGCGGCCTAGGAGGGGGGCGCGCCGCCCTATGGTGAGGCCCCCTCGGCCAGCCTTCGACGCCCCCTTTTGGACTACTTAACGTCTTCGACCTAAAAACGCACGGGGGTTAGACGAAATCGCCAGAAGACATCCAGAACACCGCCGCCATCGCGAAACTCCGTCTCGGGACCAGAAACTCCGTTCTGGCACTCCGCCGGGACGGGGAATTGGAGGAGATCATCGCCATCATCACCACCGCCATGTTTCCCCCATCCATGTGTGAGTAATTCCTCCGTTGTAGGCTGAAGGGGATGGTAGGGATTGGATGAGATTGGTCATGTAATAGCATAAGATTGTTAGGGCATAGTGCCTAGTGTCCGTAATTGGTACATTTATGATATTGTTGCAACTTGTTATGCTTAATGCTTGTCACTAGGGCCCGAGTGCCATGATCTCAGATCTGAACATGTTATCAATTCATGATGATATTCATTGCTTTATGATCTTACCTGCAAGTTGTATACACGTCATCGTTGTCCGGAACCCGAGGCCCCAAAGTGACGAAATTGGGACAACCGAAGGGGAAGGCGGTGATATGAGGATCACATGTGTTCACGGAGTGTTAATTCTTTGCTCCGGTGCTCTATTAAAAGGAGTACCTTAATTTCTAGTAGATTCCCTAGAGGCCCGGCTGCCACCGGCTGGTAGGACAAAAGATGTTGTGCAAGTTTCTCATTGCGAGCACGTACGACTAAATATGGAACACATGCCTATTGATTGATTAGTACTTGGATACCGTTTTATTATTATCTGCAA
Organism: Lolium rigidum; assembly: GCF_022539505.1. Lineage (NCBI taxonomy): Eukaryota > Viridiplantae > Streptophyta > Magnoliopsida > Poales > Poaceae > Lolium > Lolium rigidum. Next base: position 266,604,110 of record NC_061511.1, read on the forward strand.
ATGCCCTACCTTGATTGTTACATGAGTTTCTCTCATCCATGCAACGCCCGTTCATCCATCCCTGTAACTACAATATTTTAATCATGTTGTTTACTATAATCACTACTGCTGTCTTTGTTACACTGCTGCTGATATTTCACTACTGCTACTGCTATAAAACTGTTACTACTGATAAACTCTTGCGAGCAAGTCTGTTTCCAGTGCGACTGAATTGACAACTCCGCTGTTAAGGCTTGCAAATATTCTTTGGCTCCCCTTGTGTCGAATCAATAAATTGGGTTTTACTTCCCGCGAAGACTGTTGCGATCCCCTATACTTGTGGGTCATCAAGACTATTTTCTGGCTCCGTTGCCGGGGAGCATAGCTTTATTTGCAAGTTCACTTGGATTGATATTGTTCGCTGCAAATTCTCCATCATGGGTAAACCTCGCGATACTAAAGTCGCCATATTACCATCCACTACAAGAAAAGGTACAACTCGAGTATCTCTCGTTGCTCTTGATTCACCATCTGTGATAGATAAACTTGTTTCACCACCACAAGATTCACATGCTGGTACTTCTGCTAGATCTGAAAGTTCCTCTTATAATTTTGATGATGCTTCTGCTCTGCTTGATAATGATGGTTTGTTAGGATCTTTTCTAGATGCTACAATTGCTAGGTCTAGACAAATTGAAAGTACTAAAACTCCTAATGAAAATGCTTGCTACACTCGTTAATTCACCCGAGTCTCGTTGAATACTCTAGTGATGATCTTCATGAAGATTATGTAGAACTTGATGATGATTTCATTGATAAATGTAATGCTACTACCGATGCAAGTAATATTAAAAAGCTTCTTGCACAACGTGCTGTTAGATATAAACTGTCTCCTGATCCTAAATTTGCCACATCTCCTATAAACATTAAGGATAAGGATTATGATTTTTCTCTTGATTTATCTCATATATCTATTGTTGAGTAAACATCTTTTTGTGGTAATGAAAAAGAAAGTGTTGTAGAACACATGATTGAGCTATCTACTCTGAGTAGCTTATTTTCTGATGATGTTAAGAAGCGTACTTATTTCGTTGCTAAATTTTTTCCTTTCTCATTAAAGGATGATGCTAAAACTTGGTATAATAGTTTGCCACCTGATTCTATTGATAGTCCAAGTGATTTGCTTGATGTTTTCTTTCGGAAATACTTTCCTGCTAGTGCTCGACATATTGCTTTGCAGAGAATTTATAATTTTGACCAGGAAGATGAAGAGAAATTGCCTGAGGCTTGGGCGAGATTTTGCTCTCTTATCAGAGCTCGGCCTGGACATGATTTGGAAAAGCATGATTTACTTGATATATTTTATAGTGGACTAACCATTGAGTCTAGGGCATACCTGGATAGTTGTGCTGGTTGTGTTTTCAGGAAAAGAACTCCAGACGACGCTGAGGAATTATTGGCTAGAATAGGCCGGAATCATGATGATTGGTCTACACCTGAACCAACCCCGACACCAATATTGAAGAAGAGGGGTATGATTAAATTAAATGATGAAGATATGAGGGAAGCCAAGAAATCTCTTAAAGAGAAGGGTATTAAATCGGAAGACGTGAAGAATTAACCTCCCATAGAAGATTTATGCAAGATAACTCCCCCTTCATCCATGATTGAGGTACACTCTCTTGAACGCTTTACTAGGAAAGATATTCCGTATTCAAAACCTCCTGCTCAATGCTTAGATGAGTTTGATAATTATATTGTTAAGCAAAATAATTTCAATATGAGAGTAGAGAATCATTTAATGGAAAATTCTCGAGCTATTAGTGAATTGCATGGTATTGTGGAGAGAACCTCCAATGAGGTTAAGATGCTTGTTAAACATTTTCATATGGTTCAAACTCAAATTGATCAACTCACTAAAGTGCAAAATGACTTGTTAAAAAATAATTCTAAAGAAAAACATGCTTATGAAGTAACAACTAGAGGCGGTGTTTCTACCCAGGATCCTCTATATCCCGAATGGCATCCCAAAAGAGTTGAACAAGATTCTCAACGAACTCGAAACTAGTGCTCCATCTAAGAAAAAGAAAAAGAAACATAAAAATGTTGTAGAATCCTCCGAGCTCGTTAATGATCCTAATAGTATTTCTATTTCGATGCTGAAACTGAAAGTGGTAATGAACATGATAAAGATAATGATAAGAATGATGCTTCTGATAAAGAAGAGGTTGAAGAAGAACCTGAAAAGCATGCTAAAAATAAAAAGTATACTAAAGAAGATTTTATTGCTAAGAAACATGGTAATGAAAGAGAACCTTGGGTTCAAAAGTAAATGTCTTTTCCTGCTAAGAAACTAAAATCAAAGGAAGAAGAACACTATAATAAATTTTGTGATTGGATGAAACCTTTATTCTTGCAAATCCCTTTGACTGATGCTATTAAATTGCCTCCTTATTCAAAGTATATGAAAGATATTGTCTCTAACAAAAGGAAAATTCCTAATGAGGAGATTTCCACTATGCTTGCTAATTACTCTTTCAATGGCAAAGTTCCAAAGAAGTCAGGCGACCCAGGTATACCGACTATTCCTTGTTCCATCAAGAATAATTATGTTAGAACTGCTCTATGTGATTTGGGAGTAGGTGTTAGTGTTATGCCTTTATCTCTTTATAAGAGACTTTATTTAGATAAGTTGATACCGACTGATATATCTTTGCAAATGGCTGATAAATCTACTGCTATTCCTGTTGGTATATGTGAGGATGTTCCTGTTCAAGTTACTACTAATTGCTTAATATTAACTGATTTTGTTGTGTTGGAAATGCCCGAAGATGATAATATGTCTATTATTCTTGGGAGACCTTTTCTTAACACCGCAGGGGCTGTTATTGATTGCAATAAATGAAAAGTTACTTTCAATATCGATGACAAGGAGCATACCGTTTATTTTCCCAAGAGGATTGATAAAGTATGTGGAGTTAATACAATTTCTAATGTGAGAACTATCAAAGGGGGAACTATTGATTGTCCTATATATGAGCCTAAGCAAGGATATCAAAATATTATGATTGGATCCATATCAATTCAATACAAGGTAACATGATTGATTTGAGGTTTATTTCTTCTTATGTCATGTAAAATTTATTTGGTGGCAAGACTTGATCAACCTTGTTAACAAATACATTTTATACGCATAGAAGAGCTAAACAACATTTCTTTCCCCCTCCACTTTCTTTACTTGTTGTAGCACCACCTGATTTGCAAAATGCTTTAGTTGCCTAGAGGTTTGAAAATCTTTCTCTGCTCTGTAATAATAATTTTGACACCCAGAAATATGCGTTTTTTCAAAGTTTTCAAAAATTCACAAAAATTATACCGTAGGTCTTATTTTTCGAAGAGGCATCTGGGAGCACCTGGGGATGACCAGTGGGGCACTCCAGGGCTGCACCCCACCAGCCGGCGCGGCCAAGGAGGGGGGCGCGCCACCCTGTGGTGTCGGCCCCTCCTTGCCCCACTACTTCATCTTTTCCTCCCATCTCACTCTCTCTCCCGAAAAAAACTCGTACTCACTTTCTCTCACTTGCGTTTCTGCTCAAGATCTCAAGATTTCTCGATCTCTTTGCTCAGCCCAGATTTCTGTCTGAAATTTGGCACATTTTCTCTCCGGTATGTGACTCCTCCGATTATCCAAGTAGAATTTTGTTTGGTTGAGTATATCTTGAATATTTTTCTGCTGTAGGTAACATGTTTAGTGAGTTTGCATGCTTGTTCTAAGTGATAAAAACTAGTTTTAATGCATGTTTAGTACCCTAGCAAGTTCCTATAGTAGTTTCCCTCAATTATATGTCATCAAATCAAATTTTATAATGTTTGTTGAAAATTTTCAGAAAAGGAAGATGGATAACTATAACTTTGGAGAAGTGTTTGAAAGAGAGACGGCAGGCACGGGGAGGCCCTCAAGTTCATCCACTCGGATTAGACGATCCTATAATGAGGATGTCATCGCACCGAGCTTCGAAGCCGAAGAGGACAATGGAGTCCCTAACGCTTCATCTTTTCCATGTTATAACTTTTTGAGTAATGCAGGGTTGCTGGATGATTTCTTGGTCCTCGTCGGTAATGTGGGCTTAACCGCCTACATGGAGGACGAGAGGGATCAATACTACATGCTTACTAAAATCTTTGTTGAGAGCTTTCAGTTCAACAACAAGCACTATCAACCATCGGTTGCATTCAGGATCTATGGTAATCCTATCACTATGAAGTTGAAGGATTTTTGTACTGCATTGGATATTGCCCCTATAGGTACAGCAAAGAAGATCGAGAGCAATCCCAAGGCTTTGCTGGAACTCTATCGAGGAGTCACCAATGATGATTGTCGCACCATTCAGCGCGGCAAGATAAGAAACATTCAACTCCCTGCTATTAAATATTTCGCTTACTATCTTGCTACTAGCATTCTTGGTAGGGAGAACACTAGCAATATTTCTAGTTATCATCTTGCTTTCCTAGTTGCTGCACTCACTGGAGAGACACCGTATCATCTTGGTGCTCTTGTTGCTCGTCGTCTGTCTAACAAGGGGCCTATTTTTGGAGGAATTGTTGCCTCACGCATGTTAGCATATCTAGATCTTCCACTTGACCCTACAGATGTGAAATTAACTCCTATAAGGCTTGATATTGCTGCTATGAAGAGTCATCAATTTGTTAAAACTGACTCTAGTTTAGATAATATTGTCTATAGAATGTTGTTTGCTGACGGGGATGAGAGGGAAATCCCTTTGCCGCAGCCAGCATTTGTTCGGCATTCACGAGGAAACCGTGGTCGCGCTCTAAGGAGGAGGTGGATGAGCAGCGAGGATACATGGGTTCCACCAGCAGCATGACTCCGAGGACGCCGAGCCCTCCCACGACTACACCGTCACGTATCCTAGTGCTTCTTCCAGACACATACCCGTAACAGGATCCATCTTCGTCGTACTACGGAGGTGCTACTTCATGGGCACCATGGGATTGATCTCCACTTAGGCCAAAAGCCTAAGCTTGGGGGAGGTATACCGGCATCACTCATTCTTTGCATATTATAGTTGCTTGGATACCTGTACATACTTGTTTAGCTTCTTAAAGTGGTTTTCTAATAAGAGGGAGATGATATTTGGGGAAGTGCTGATTGAAAACAGATTCTGGACTGATACCAAAAAAATTCTCAAAAACAGCCAGAACGTTATTTTGCGAAGCCAATTTTTGTGCATGTTCCCTAGGTTATTATCTAACTTTCATTAGTTGAACACTTTTCGAGCTGAGCAGCGGAAGAATTTCTTAAGAATCGATTACTGTACTGCTGACAAGTTTGACGAATTTCTGCTGCTTTGTATTTTTGTGACTCTTTTAGTTTTCATCTTCTTGTTTTTGCTTTGTTTCTTTCCTAAAACACAAAAAGACCAAAAAATATTTCTGTTGTTTCTCTTTACCTTTTGTTTATTTTGGTTTCTTGCTTTTGTTTTGCTTTATTTGCTATCATTGGTTTGCTATAAGAAAATCCAAAAAGATTTTGCTTTGTTTGCTTGATTCCTTTTGTTCTTGTTTCCAATTCGAAAACACCAAAAATATTTTCTGTTCTTCTTTGGTTTTTTAAAGTTCATTATGGAGTTCAGAAGTCTTCGGTGGCGGGAGCTTGGTTTTCATTTCATATTATTCAAGCTACACAAGTGAAAAGCAATAATGACGATCTACGACAATTCGACTATGGTGAGAGGCTGGTATGAACTCTATTTGTTTTCATTTTTGGTACATATACTCATCCATGTGAGCATGCTTAGTTGGTTCATGTGAGGTATATGTCATTTAAGAAAGTCTAGTAGTTCACGATCTCTCATGATTAGCTCCAATTTATTAATATGAGTAGCATATCATAAATATTTGCTTGCATTGCTTTATTCATAGATAGGTATGATATTGTGGTATCCTCCTCTGAATAATTCACTTGAATCAACTTGGCACATGCTCACGCATGCATATGACTGAACAAAAGTCAATTAAGCCTCGATGATTTACTTTACCTCAGAGTTCTTGTATCACTTTTATGCCTCCGTTAATTTATTTTGTCGCAAGCATGATTATGACGATTCATTGCTCTCTTGATTGTCGCTTCCCGTCTATTGCTAGCCTTCACTTGTACTGAGCGGGAACGCTGCTCGTGTTTCCAAACCCCTGGAAACCAAGTTATTCCAAAGTGTCCACCATAAATACCTATGCATGGCATTTCAAACCATTCCAAGTAAATTCTCATGTGCTACCTTTAAACCTTCAAAATGCTTCTCAATTTGTGTCAATGTTTTATAGCTCATGAGGAAGTATGTGGTGTTTATCTTTCAATCTTGTCATTTACTCCTGACGGACTTTCATAATGGACTAGTGGCACATCCGCTTATCCAATAATTTTGCAAAAAGAGCTGCAACGGGGTTCCCAACCCCAATTAATCAACTTTCATTAATAATTCTCTTCACATGTTTTGCTCTGATTTATCAGTAAGCAACTTAAATTGCAAATAGACACTCCTCCATGGTATGTGATTGATGGAAGGCACCCGAGGATTTGGTTAGCCATGGCTTGTGTAAGCAAAGGTTGGGGGGAGTGTCATCCATAATGAAACTAAAATATATGTGTAAACAAAAGAGAAGAGGGATGATTTACCTTGCTGGTAGAGATAACGTCATTCATGGGAGCCGCTCTTCAAAGTCTGGTTGACGAGGTAGTTAGAGTACCCACTATCATTCGTTGACAACAACAAACACCTCTCAAAATAATTTTACTCCTGTTTTACAAATGAAAAGCTCTAGCACATGTTAATCCCTGCTTCCCTCTGCGAAGGGTCAATCTTTTACTTTTACATTGAGTCTCCATCCTTTCTTTGAGCACCTTCTTGAGAGCACAACTGTCATTCTTAGTATAATATGCTTGTCCCAAAATGTGATTAACTGTGGTATAACTTTGATGCTTTTATCTTTGATAATCTCTACTTCCAGTCTTTCCATGAACTTCAAAGGTGCCCGAGCATTTATGTTTTGCTGTACAAATACGGGCAAGCGAGATACCACTTTATCATATCCTTCTATGAGCATTGCAATTCTCGTCGATAGACATGATTCATGATGCTTATTATTAATTTGTTGGTACCTTTTCCATGATTGACATAGCTATTAGATGATTTTATTTGCATGTATCTTATTATGAATTGCTTAAGTGCTTGCCATATCATGAGAATATTTACATCATATGAACGAATGTGTTCGTGAAAGTTCTTTTATCGCACTCGCTTGTTAATCGAATTGCTTGAGGACAAGCAATAAGCTAAGCTTGGGGGGAGTTGATACGTCCAAAACGTATCTACTTTCCCGAACACTTTTGCTATTGTTTTGCCTCTAATTTGTGCATTTTGGATACAACTAACACGGACTAACGTTGTTTTCAGCAGAATTGCTCTGGTGTCTCGTTTTTGTGCAGAAATCCAACTTTCAGGAAAATCCCCGAAATTAATGCCCAAGGGCTTATTTTTCCAGAAGATTCACGGAGCCAGAAGGACAAGCCAGGGGGGCCCACGGCCCCCACACCATGGGCCGGTGCGGCCTAGGAGGGGGGGCGCGCCGCCCTATGGTGAGGCCCCCTCGGCCAGCCTCCGATGCCCCCTTTTGGACTACTTAACGTCTTCGACCTAAAAACGCACGGGGGGTTAGACGAAATCGCCAGAAGACATCCAGAACACCGCCGCCATCGCGAAACTCCGTCTCGGGACCAGAAACTCCGTTCTGGCACTCCGCCGGGACGGGGAATTGGACGAGATCATCGCCATCATCACCACCGACGCCTCTTCATCGACCAGCCATGTTTCCCCCATCCATGTGTGAGTAATTCCCCCGCTGTAGGCTGAAGGGGATGGTAGGGATTGGATGAGATTGGTCATGTAATAGCATAAGATTGTTAGGGCATAGTGCCTAGTGTTCGTAATTGGTACTTTTATGATATTGTTGCAACTTGTTATGCTTAATGCTTGTCACTAGGGCCCGAGTGCCATGATCTCAGATCTGAACATGTTATCAATTCATGATGATATTCATTGCTTTATGATCTTACCCGCAAGTTGTATACACGTATTGTTGTCCGGAACCCGAGGCCCCAAAGTGACAGAAATTGGGACAACCGAAGGGGAAGGCGATGATATGAGGATCACATGTGTTCACGGAGTGTTAATGCTTTGCTCCGGTGCTCTATTAAAAGGAGTACCTTAATTTCCGGTAGATTCCCTAGAGGCCCGGCTGCCACCGGCTGGTAGGACAAAAGATGTTGTGCAAGTTTCTCATTGCGAGCACCGATGGCGTGTATTTCACACGTTCGTTGGGCAACCCCAAGAGGAAGGTATGATGCGCACAGCAGCAAGTTTTCCCTCGAGAAAGAAACCAAGGTTTATCGAACCAGGAGGAGCCAAGAAGCACGTTGAAGGTTGATGGCGGCGGGATGTAGTGCGGTGCAACACCGGAGATTCCGGCGCCAACGTGGAACCTGCACAACACAACCAAAGTACTTTGCCCCAACGAAACGAGTGAGGTTGTCAATCTCACCGGCTTGCTGTAACAAAGGATTAACCGTATTGTGTGGAAGATGATTGTTTGCAGAGAAAACAAGTAAAACAATTATTGCAAGCAGATTTGTATTTCAAGTATTAAAGAATGGACCGGGGTCCACAGTTCACTAGAGGTGTCTCTCCCATAAGATAAAAGCATGTTGGGTGAACAAATTACAGTCGGGCAATTGACAAATAGAGAGGGCATAACAATGCACATACATGTCATGATAAGTATAGTGAGATTTAATTGGGCATTACGACAAAGTACATAGACCGCCATCCAACTCGCATCTATGCCTAAAAAGTCCACCTTCGGGTTATCATCCGAACCCCTTCCAGTATTAAGTTGCAAAGCAACAGTACAATTGCATTAAGTATGGTGCGTAATGTAATCGACAACTACATCCTCGGACATAGCATCAATGTTTTATCCCTAGTGGCAACAGACACAACACAACCTTAGAACTTTCTCGTCACTTGTCCCAGGTGTCAATGCGGGCATGAACCCACTATCGAGCATAAATACCCCCTCTTGGAGTTAAGAGCAAAAACTTGGCCGAGCCTCTACTAATAACGGAGAGCATGCAAGATCATAAACAACACATATGTAATAACTTGATAATTAACATAACATGGTATTCTCTATCCATCGGATCCCGACAAACACAACATATAGCATTACAGATAGATGATCTTGATCATGTTAGGCAGCTCACAAGATCCAACAATGAAGCACAATGAGGAGAAGACAACCATCTAGCTACTGCTATGGACCCATAGTCCAGGGGTTGAACTACTCACTCATCACTCCGGAGGCGACCATGGCGGTGAAGAGTCCTCCGGGAGATGAATCCCCTCTCCGGCAGGGTGCCGGAGGAGATCTCCAGAATCCCCCGAGATGGGATTGGCGGCGGCGGCGTCTCAGTATGGTTTTCCGTATCGTGGTTTTTCGCATCAGGGGTTTCGCGACGGAGGCTTTAAGTAGGCGGAAGGTGAAAGAACATCTCTTGCATTTTGTTTTGTGTGTTTGATGTCAATATATGTGATACACTAATGTTTGATTAAGTGGTACAGGGATTACATAGTTTCATATTTGCGTGTGTTGGATTTGGTCGGTCTGTCAAAAGATAACGGGAAAAGTTTGGCCAGGCCGGATAATCCGGGCCGGATATTCTTGAAATATCCGGCCCCTGATTTGGCCAAGTCTTCGAGGAAAAGCAGCTCGGTAGGGGGCCGGACATTTGGCCGGATAATGTCCCGGTATTGTACCGGGGCCGGATTATCCGGGCCGGATATTTTGGAAATATCCGGCCCCCTCGATTTTGGCTAAGGACTGGAGGAAATGTGAATCGGTACATGGGCCGGATATTTGGCCGGACAATGTCACACTTTTGTTCCGTAGGCCGGATTATCCGGGGGCGGATTATCCGGCCCCTACTTACACCGGATTATCCGGCCCCCGGAAGCATCAACGGCTCAATTTTGAGAGGGGTATAAATACCCCCTTCTTCTACCTTGGTTGCTTGCTCAATCATTACACAAGAAATCTGCCAAGCCACCTCCATTAGAGCCACCTCAAGAAAGTCAAGATTTGCAAGATCTCCTTCCTCCCCCAACCAAAGCTCTTGATCTTTGGGGATTCGAAGGAGAAGACACCGATCTACATCCTCACCGAAGCGTTCTTCATTTCCCCCTCTCTTGTTTGAGGGATCTCATGCTAGTGTTCCTATTTGGTTCCCTAGTTGATTTGTTGTTGATGTATTGTTGTTGATTGTTGTATTGTTACAGATTTGGGAGCCTCCAATTTGGTTGTGGATGTGTGCCCCAAGAACTTTGTAAAGGCCCGGTTTCCGCCTCGAGGAAATCCCTTAGTGGAAGTGGGCTAGGCCTTCGTGGCGTTGCTCACGGGAGATCCGAGTGAAGCCTTCGTGGCTGTTGGTTTGGCTTGCGTAGCAACCACACTCCTCCAAACGTAGACGTACCTTCTTGCAAAGGAAGGGAACTACGGGAATCATCTCCGTGTCATCGCGTGCTACACTCTCGGTTACCTCTATCCCACTCTATCTACTATTGCGTAGCTTTACCTTGCTTAGTTGATATCCTTGTCATATAGGTAAATTCACATAGTTGCATATCTAGAGAATTTACCTTTCGTGTCAAGCCTAAATTGAAAAAGAACTAAAAATTGGTTAGCACCTATTCACCCCCCTCTAGGTGCGGCATACGATCCTTTCAATTGGTATCGAGCCTCGGCTCTTATTTCGGGCTTAACCGCCTAAGAGTATGCCGGACGAGGTGCCCTCGGTAGGGGCCGCCCGAACGGTCTCCGTGGAAGACTTCAATTCATTGAAGTCCTCCATGGAAGCCCAAATGGAAAGCATGAAAAAGATGATTGCCGAGCTATTGGCTCCGGCCCTACCCAAGGCACCTAGTGTAGAGGTAAAAGACACGGGTGCGTTAGATGATGGAGAGGCTTCGGACTTACCCTCATCTACCAAACCCGTGGAAGGTGACAACTTAAACACTATCAAAGCTACAAGTGCATCTCCCAAGGGAACTAGTGAAAGTGAGAGCTACAATCGAGTACCTCCACCTTTCCAATCACTCGATATACCGGTTCCCATGCCTCATTTGAACATTAGGGGTGACCCACCTAAGTTTTCCGTTGATAATTTCGATACTTGGCAATTTGAGTTCCGCTCTCATGTTTGTAGTGCCTCAAATGAACTATGGAGAATCATCATGGAGGGCTTCAAGCCATACAACCCCGACAAGTTGACTAGAAGAGAAGTCGTTGATAGTCAACTCAACAACACCGCCCTTCACATGATTCAAACTAGTGTGGGGACTCCGGAATTGCATCGGGTCCGGGACTTCACCACCGCCAAGGAAGCTTGGGACGGCTTGGCCGCTAGTTGCATTGGAAGTGAGAGCACAAGGAGGAACAAGTATAATGCTCTTAAGAATAAAGCCGAAGGATTCTTGAGGCTACCGGATGAAGATCATGAACTCATGTATGGAAGACTTCTCACCGTTGCCAATGCCTTCCGGCTTATTGGTGCCACCCACATAAATGACTCTTGGATCAAGGAGAAGTACATTGAATGCATGATGCCATTTGTACCCATCGATGTCAAGACTCTTGTGGGGAGGGAATGCTATTCCTCTCTCACCTCTCAACAAGTCGTGCACGAGATGCAAGCTCTCAAGGTGCTTGAAGAAACCTCTCATGATTCTCGCAATCGTGCTCTTGGAATGGCAAAAGGTTCCAATCTTGCCTTGGTGGTCAACTCCGGTGAAGAAGTGATTCCTCAAGAATCTTATAGGGCATCTTGGAGTATGTCCTATCCGGAAGATTTGCAATGCCACTACCATGATCACATGGCCTTCCATGCAAAATCCTTTTGGGTTGATCCCTCCAAGGCCAAGGAAGACAACATCAAGAGGAACAACAAAAGTGGTTTCACTAGCTTTGGTCCAAAGACAAGATCTTGCTACAATTGTGATGACAAGCGCCACTTCATTGCCGAATGCCCCTATGAAAATAGAGAGCTTCATAATGGAAGGCTCATTCCCAAGGACAAGAGCAAGGACACCAAGGGCAAGTATTCAAAAGCCCCCAACAAGAAGTTCTACAACAACAAGACCAAGAAGGGCAAGAGGCCCTCAAGAGTTGTGCTAGTAACAAGGGAAGAATACTCTTCAGATGAAGTTGAAAGTTCTAGTGGTGATGAAGATGAAGAAAGCTCAAAGGAATTGGCCGCCATTGTCACCACCAACATACCCTCTTCATCCCTCTTTGAATCTCCCAATGAGAACCCTCCTATCAAGAATGCACATTGCTTCATGGCAAGGTCCTCCTTGGACACATCTATCGTGCTATCAACTCAAGAAGAGTATACCTCCGGAGATGATGATGTTGATGATGAAGAAGATGCATCTTCCAATGGATTGGTTGCTCTTGCCTCCCTCTCCACTAACTCTTCATCACCAAGTGAATCCCCCAATGAGGTCATCCTTGTGGAGGAAGAAAGTTGCCTCATGGCTAAATCCTCAGAGGTATCATCTCCTAACCCCTCTATGCCTAACATATCTAGTGAACTAGGGGTTGATGATGCTAGTCTAAAAGTGAAACAAGAAATGCTAGATTTTGATGATTTCATTCTCAACCTACAAGGTAACACTAAAAGGCATGTTTCAAACCTCATGATTCGTTTAGCTCAACAAAGTGCTATGCTTGAGAAAAAGGGTCAAATAGAGAGAGAAGACTCTCTCGAAATCCATGCTCTTAAAAATGCTCTTGAGGAATGTCAAGAAACCATATCTTCTCTTGAAGAGAGGTTAGAAAATATTGAAGAGCCTCAAGATAAAATTAACAAGCTCACTAAAGCTAGAGATCTTGCTAGGGCTAAGAATAAAGTGTTTACAAAGGAAAAGGCCCAATTTGGGGTTGATCATGAGAAACTTGTGAAGGATCTAGATGAACTAGACAAAGCTCACAAAGCTTTGAAGAGTGAATACACTCTCCTATCCAAGTCGTTTGAGCAACTTCAAATTAGGCTTGCTTCATATGATGTGCCTAGTTCCTCTACTCCTCTATGTGATCATGCAAACATTGTTGAGGAAAATGCTAGGTTGAAGGATGAACTTGCTAAGGCCTCCTCTCCCCAAAGTAAACTTTCTTTGGATGATCTTTTGAGTAAGCAAAGATCAAACAATGGGAAGGAGGGCCTTGGTTTTAATGCCAAGGCAAAGAAGGCAAACAAGCAAAAGGCCAAGCCCGCACAAGAAAAGAAGAAAGTCGTCACTAATGGTGAAGCCTCCAAGGGCAAAACCATGAATGATGATGATGCGGGAATTGCTAACCCTCACTATGTTTTATTTAAAGATTATTATGGTGATGTTTATGCTAAATATGTTGGCCCATATGATGGTTATGTTGCTTGGTCTATTTGGGTCCCAAAGACCCTTGTTGCTAACAAAAGAGGACCCATTGCAAAATGGGTACCTAAATCCAAGAATTGATCTCATGTAGGACTATGCCGCCGGAGGTTCAAAATGGGTACTTGATAGTGGATGTACAAGTCATATGACCGGCGGCAAGAACCTCGTCAAGGAGTTGAGGCCTAACATTAATGATATCACCGTCTCCTTTGGCGATAATTCTACATCCGAGGTATTGGGTTTTGGCAAGGTTGTGGTTGCACACAACATTACTCTTGTGGATGTCATGCTTGTCAAAACCCTTGGTTACAATTTGCTTTCCGTTTCCGCCCTTGGCAAGATGGGTTTCGCCGTCTTTATTGATAATGATATTGTGGTCCTCTTGTGGAGCAAGACTCTAAAAGTCGCATTCGTTGGGTATCGCGAACACAACTTGTATGTGGTGGACTTTTCGGGGGCCACCACGTCAAGTGCGATGTGCCTATTCGGAAAGGCGGACGTGGGTTGGTTGTGGCATCGCCGCCTAGCCCATGTCAACATGAGAACTTTGCAAAGTCTTCACAAGGGGAACCATATTGTGGGACTAATGGAAAATGTGTCTTTTGCCAAAGATCGTGTTTGTAGGGCTTGTGTTGAAGGCAAAATGCATGACTCTCCGCATCCAAGCAAGACCATTATCTCTTCCAAGAGGATCTTGGAGCTCCTTCATGTGGATCTCTTTGGTCCCGTTACTCATGCAAGTCTTGGTGCGAAGAAACATTGCTTGGTGATTGTCGATGACTACTCAAGATACACTTGGGTCTACTTTCTCAAGACGAAAGATGAGACTCAACAAATATTCATTGACTTTGCTACCGAGGTGCAACGCCAACACAACCTCCTCATTATGGCAATAAGAAGTGACAACGGCTCCGAGTTCAAGAACTACACACTCAATGATTTTCTTAGTGATGAGGGGATTCGTCATCAATATTCCGCTGCTTACACCCCTCAACAAAATGGTGTTGCGGAGAGGAAGAACCGGACTCTTATGGATATGGCAAGGTCTATGATGGCGGAGTATAAATCCCGCTATAACTTTTGGGCCGAAGCCATCTCCACCGCTTGTCACTCCTCCAACCGGCTCTATCTCCGCAAGGGCTTGAACAAGACTCCATATGAAATACTCACCGGGAACAAGCCTAATATCTCATACTTCAAGGTGTTCGGGTGTAAGTGTTTCTACAAAATCAAAGGAGTTCGTTTATCTAAATTCGCTCCTAAAGCTTTGGAGGGTATATTTGTTGGTTACGGTGCCGAATCTCACACTTATAGAATCTTTGATGTGTCCTCCGGGATTATCATTGAATCTTGTAGTGTGAAGTTCGAAGAAAATGATGGCTCCCAAGTGGGGCAAGTTGATGTTTGTGCAGGTGATGAAATACCTCAAGATGCCATAGTAAGAATGGGTGTGGGATTTTTCCGCCCCATTGAGGGACACGGTGTGGCGTCTCGGGAAGAACTATGCTCTACCACGGTGGAGCCCTCATCTTCTCAACATCAACAAACCTTACCTAGTGAAGCAAATGATGCACCAACCCAAGAACAAGAACAAGACTCTCCCTCTTATGTGCAAGATCAAGGACAAGATCAAGGTCAAGATCAACCTATCACTCACAATGCCTCCAATGAGGAACCAATCAACTCTTGCCCTTCTCCGAACATTGTTCAAGATCAAGCACATGAGATTGAGCAACCCCAAGCAATTGAGGAAGCTCAAGTTCAAGGTCAAGACGGGGACCCAAATGATCAAGTTGATCAAGTGACACCTCCAAGGCCTAGAAAGACCAAGGAGGAGATCGAGGCCCGTCGTCTAGCAAGAAGAGATAGGAACCTCGAGCTACGTGGACACACTCATGACAAGGTTCTTGGTGATGTTAGGGCAAAGGTTTCCACAAGAAGGCAATTGGCGAACTTTAGCCATCATCATGCTTATATCTCCTTAGTGGAACCCAAGAAAGTATTTGAAGCCCTTGAAGATTCGGATTGGTTGGAAGCTATGCATGAAGAACTCAACAACTTCAAGCGCAACAAAGTGTGGACTCTAGTAAAGAAGCCTAAGGAGTGCCGCAATGTTATAGGCACTAAATGGATTTTCAAGAACAAGCAAGATGAGTTTGGAAATGTTGTGAGGAACAAGGCAAGATTGGTGGCTCAAGGGTTCTCTCAAGTGGAGGGTATTGACTTTGGAGAAACCTATGCTCCCGTGGCTCGCCTTGAGTCCATCCGTATCCTTCTTGCTTATGCCTCGCATCATAACTTTAAATTACAACAAATGGATGTGAAAAGTGCTTTTCTTAATGGTCCTTTGCATGAAGAGGTTTATGTTAAGCAACCCCGGGGTTCGAGGATCTCAACTTTCCTAACCATGTCTACAAGCTTGATAAAGCACTTTATGGTCTCAAACAAGCTCCTAGAGCTTGGTACGAGCACCTTAAGGAATTGTTGGTAGACCGTGGGTTTGATGTTGGGCTAATCGACCCCACTCTTTTTACTAAGAGGGTCAATGGGGAGCTTTTCGTTTGCCAATTATATGTTGATGATATTATATTTGGATCTACTAACAAAGCTTTCAATGATGAATTCTCAAAGCTTATGACCGATAGGTTTGAGATGTCTATGATGGGAGAGATGAAGTTCTTCCTTGGTTTTGAGATCAAGCAATTGAGGGAAGGAACCTTCATCAACCAAGCAAAATATCTCCAAGACATGCTCAAGAGGTTCAAGATGACCGAGATGAAGGGTGTGGCCACTCCTATGGTTACCAAATGTCATCTTGCACTAGATCCCAATGGTAAAGAGGTGGATCAAAAGGTATATCGCTCCATGATTGGATCCTTGCTTTACCTTTGTGCATCTAGACCGGACATAGTGTTGAGTGTTGGTGTGTGTGCAAGGTATCAAGCTTCTCCTAAAGAGAGCCACATGATGGCTCTCAAAAGAATCTTTCGATATTTGGTTGATACCCCAAGATATGGTATTTGGTACCCCAAAGGCTCAAGTTTTATTCTCAATGGTTATACCGATGCGGATTGGGCGGGTGATAAGGATGATAGGAAATCAACTTCCGGGGCTTGCCAATTCCTTGGTAGGTCCTTGGTGTGTTGGTCTTCTAAGAAGCAAAATTGTATATCTCTCTCCACCGCCGAAGCCGAATATGTTGCCGCCGCAAGTGGATGCACTCAATTGTTATGGATGAGGCAAACTTTAAAGGAATACGGTGTCATTTGTGACAAAGTGCCTCTATTATGTGACAATGAAAGTGCCATCAAGATTGCCTATAATCCGGTGCAACATTCAAGAACGAAGCATATTGAGATCCGGAATCATTTCATTAGGGATCATGTTGCCCGGGGTGATATTGAGCTTATCTATGTTCCTACCAAAGATCAACTTGCCGATATATTCACGAAGCCTCTTGATGAAGCAAGGTTCTCTTATTTGAGGAATGAGCTAAATATCATTGATTCAAGGAGTATAGCTTGACCATCTTGCAAACACACTTTCGTCTCAAAACTTTATTTGGTTTAGATGTGGGCATGGAAATAGGGGAGTGCGGTTTAAATTATTGAGCTATCCCTCCCCCATAATGCCAACATTAAGAAATCATTCTCTTTATATCATATGTTGATATGTGAGCTTCAATGATGAGTAGTGGCTTGGACCCAAGATATATCTTCGCGGTGCCATGCCACAACACTCATATATGGTGGCCTAGGCCACCACACTCTTCTTTGTGAAGAGTTGGAGTTATTTGGATCTTATTGCCTCTTATTTGACAACTCCATGTTCTTATGGGAAATCACTCAAGTTTGGCCTTATTTGCTCATATCTTGCAAACTTGAGTGATCATGTACCATTAACGAGTTTGAACCCTCTAAACCTAAGCCTATTCTCTCCAATAAGCCACTTCCATCTTGCTCATTTGTCATGTTTGGTAAAAACTTGGAGTTTGAGGTTTCTCGGTCGGATGATCTAGGTTGCCCCATCTTATTGGTAAATATGCATCTCATATGTGACGTGATAGTTCATTACATCACATATGGTTTCGCAAATATCCAACTAAAGATAGGCTGGATTTACGGAATTCGGAATCTTCCAGAACACCGGATAATCCGCCCCCGAGCACCCGGAATATCCGGCCGGGCCGGATTATCCGCCCCCACTTTGGGCCGGATTATCCGGCCTGGGCGTTCTTGCGGGAAGACTAAGGGAGGCCGCGGGGTGAACGGTTGGCACACCAATCAGTTCCCCACGCGCCCCCTTCTTCCTCCTCAAGCCGCCGGAGCTCCTCCTCCTCGCCGGAGCCACTCCGTCCGCCCCCTCTCGGAGTTCTTGGGTGGATCGGGTGGATCTCCTCCCTAGCTACCTTCTCCTCCAAGCGGTTTCCACAATGGATGTGGGTATGATTCACAATCTCTATCCCTAGATGTTGTGTTTTATATGTGCTATTTTCTTGGTGGAATTGGTGTCTAGTTGTTCCAAATCGTGTGTAGTGTACTCCTCTTGCATGCTATGAGGCCGATCTAGTCTTAGACATGGTTTTTGATTGGAAATCTGCACATCTCGAAGGGCCGGATTATCCGCCCCGAGCCGGCCGGATTATCCGGCCCGGCCGGATTATCCGCCCCTAGGGGACCCGGATTATCCGGCACTGGAGCTTCATCGCCACTGCGGTTGCTTCAATCTGTCATGTCTAGATTTGTACCGACTTATTTGCATGCTTCTCGAGTATTTTACTATATCTTACATGTCTTATGAGCATTACCTTCTCTTTGCTACCCGCCTTTGCTTCTCACGGGTGGTGCTTCTCGGGGTGGTCGGAGACGCCAGAGGCATGATCGATCTAGTGACGAGTTTGCACCCAATGCACCTCGCAAGTCCGTCTCCTCAAGGCGGAAGAACAAGGAAGCGAGGGAGAACTACAAGGCCATGGATCCTATTTCTTATTCAGCTATCCGCTTGAAGAAGCTGGTATGAAGACGTTCCAAGGGATGAAGAGATAGAGGGCGAGGAGATATTGGTGCATGGAGCAAATGTACATCTACAAGGACATCTATGAACCAATGAAGAATCCGAGACCCATGCAAGCCATTGATGTGGACATTCTAGCTGAGAACAATCATTTTGAAGATGCTATACTGGGTTGTTGGAAGAATGGGCTTGAAAGATATCATGAAGATTCAATGTAACTATAGCCCAGATTTGGTGAAGCAATTCTTTGCCACTTTGGCAATCAAGGCCGATGAGGAACGCACTATGGAATGGATGTACGGCTCCACACACTTGCACTTGCCACTCTGCGCCGCTTTCTCTGGTATCCTTGGAGTTTCTATTGATGAGGGTCGTCGTCTTCATGGACCTCAACGAGTCGACAAGAATGCTCTTGCAAATCTCTATACCTCAGCTGGAAGGATTGGTTATACTAAGGGGCTGCTCACCATATACAGTCAGTTGCTCCGGTTCTTTCGGGCAACCATTTGCCCAAGTGGTGGTAACAATGATGCTATCCAGGGAGTTCTTGTGGATCTTATGCACCTCAGCTATAAGTGTGCTCGTGATGGTGATGAGGTGCGGGACTACACTCTTGATATCATGGACTTTATCTTCCATGAGATCCGTGATGCCATGGTCTCCCGGACCACCATACCTTATGCCCCCTACATCCGGCTTCTCATCAACAACTACGTATGCGTGAGTGAAGATTTGAGTGGGTATCCGTTAGTGAAGCACCATGTCAAGAAGGCCTACAAGCTCAAGCCAGTCTCTTCAGCTGTACCTGCACCTGACTCTTTCATGCATGATGCTCGTTCTAGTGGTGTTGCTCCTGCTCGTCATCCTGATGTCCCGGCTATGAGGAAGGAAGTGACTCGGCTTAGTTGGTTTCAGCGTCACATCCTTTGCATGAACATTGAGATTCACAAGGAGAACTATGCAGCTAGCCGTGAGCGTTCGAGATCAAGCATACTCGGGCGGTTATTCTACACAAGCTCGGTGGTGATCAAGGTCCCCCGCCTCGGCCTCCAGCTCACCGGGTTACACTAGGTGGCACTCGCACGGAGTTCCATGGAGTGATCTTGATGATTGCCTTCAAAGGTCCAACACCTCTCGTCGCTCTCCGGATGCTCCGACACCGATGAAGAGGAAGAAGAAGAAGAAGAGGTGCAAGAGTCGATGATGATTATGCCTCCGAGTGATTGCTCATGGGACGTGTAGCATCGCGCTTGTCCCCTTTTGGCGTCTCGATGCCAAAGGGGGAGAAGTGTTCTATTAGGATTCTCCGGGATTTGCATGGTTTGGGCACAAGCATATGCGTTTATCATTCTTATGTTGCTTGTGTTCCCCTTTTAGTTGAACTATTTGGTTTGTTTGTGTGCCGTTCAAAACTATGTGCTATGTGGTGTGAGACATTGTTATGGTTTTCGGATTTCTATTTGTTGAGATCAAGGATATTACATTGTGTGTGATGCTATATCTCCGCATTATATATCTACACATGGGTATGATTTCTTGCTTCCTATCTCAACTTCATATGTGTCAATGTCTTTTGTTAGAGCTCATGTTGGATATCTTTTATGTTGAGGCACCATACTCCTATGTGTTGTGTATTTGTATTCAAATGCAAATTACTTATATGCACACATGTAGGGGGAGTGCCTCTATGTCTTGCCATCATGCTTGTCTCTTTTTGTGATTCCTTGGCAAATCCGTATATTGTCATCAAACACCAAAAAGGGGAGATTGAAAGAACATCTCTTGCATTTTGTTTTGTGTGTTTGATGTCAATATATGTGATACACTAATGTTTGATTAAGTGGTACGGGGATTACATAGTTTCATATTTGCGTGTGTTGGATTTGGTCGGTCTGTCAAAAGATAACGGGAAAAGTTTGGCCAGGCCGGATAATCCGGGCCGGATATTCTTGAAATATCCGGCCCCTGATTTTGGCTAAGTCTTCGAGGAAAAGCAGCTCGGTAGGGGGCCGGACATTTGGCCGGATAATGTCCGGTATTGTACCAGGGCCGGATTATCCGGGCCGGATATTTTGGAAATATCCGGCCCCCTCGGTTTTGGCTAAGGACTGGAGGAAATGTGAATCGGTACATGGGCCGGATATTTGGCCGGACAATGTCACACTTTTGTTACTGTAGGCCGGATTATCCGGGGGCGGATTATCCGGCCCCTACTTACACGGATTATCCGGCCCCCGGAAGCATCAACGGCTCAATTTTGAGAGGGGTATAAATACCCCCTTCTTCTACCTTGGTTGCTTGCTCAATCATTACACAAGAAATCTGCCAAGCCACCTCCATTAGAGCCACCTCAAGAAAGTCAAGATTTGCAAGATCTCCTTCCTCCCCCAACCAAAGCTCTTGATCTTTGGGGATTCGAAGGAGAAGACACCGATCTACATCCTCACCGAAGCGTTCTTCATTTCCCCCTCTCTTGTTTGAGGGATCTCATGCTAGTGTTCCTATTTGGTTCCCTAGTTGATTTGTTGTTGATGTATTGTTGTTGATTGTTGTATTGTTACAGATTTGGGAGCCTCCAATTTGGTTGTGGATGTGTGCCCCAAGAACTTTGTAAAGGCCCGGTTTCCGCCTCGAGGAAATCCCTTAGTGGAAGTGGGCTAGGCCTTCGTGGCGTTGCTCACGGGAGATCCGAGTGAAGCCTTCGTGGCTGTTGGTTTGGCTTGCGTAGCAACCACACTCCTCCAAACGTAGACGTACCTTCTTGCAAAGGAAGGGAACTACGGGAATCATCTCCGTGTCATCGCGTGCTACACTCTCGGTTACCTCTATCCCACTCTATCTACTATTGCGTAGCTTTACCTTGCTTAGTTGATATCCTTGTCATATAGGTAAATTCACATAGTTGCATATCTAGAGAATTTACCTTTCGTGTCAAGCCTAAATTGAAAAAGAACTAAAAATTGGTTAGCACCTATTCACCCCCCCCTCTAGGTGCGGCATACGATCCTTTCAGAAGGGCAACGTGGGGGGCCACACGAGGGCCCCACACCACAGGTCGGCGCGGCCAAGGCCTGGGCCGCGCCGCCCTATGGTGGCGGCCCCTCGTGGCCCCACTTCGACTCCTCTTCGGTCTTCTGGAAGCTTCGTGGCAAAATAGGACACTGGGTTTTATATTCGTCCAATTCCGAGAATATTTCGTTACTAGGATTTCTGAAACCAAAAACAGCAGAAAACAGCAACTGGATCTTCGGCATCTTGTTAATAGGTTAGTTCCAGAAAATGCACGAATATGACATAAAATGTGCATAAAACATGTAGGTATCATCAATAATATGGCATGGAACATAAGAAATTATCGATACGTCGGAGACGTATCAAGCACGTACGACTAAATATGGAACACATGCAGATTAGTACTTGGATACCGTTTTATTATTATCTGCAAATGCCCTACCTTGATTGTTACATGAGTTTCTCTCATCCATGCAACGCCCGTTCATCCATCCCTGTGCCTACAGTATTTTAATCCTGTTGTTTACTATAATCACTACTGCTGTCTTTGTTACACTGCTTGCTGATATTTCACTACGCTACTTGCTATAAAACTATTACTACTCGATAAACTCTTGCGAGCAAGTCTGTTTCCGAGTGCAGCTGAATTGACAACTCCGCTGTTAAGGCTTACAAATATTCTTTGGCTCCCCTTGTGTCGAATCAATAAATTGGGTTTTACTTCCCGCGAAGACTGTTGCGATCCCCTATACTTGTGGGTCATCACTCATGGCAGCGTCTCTTCCTTGCCTCTGGTGGGAGACTGGAACTCACGAACTCGTGCTTGTCCAGTTTTCCGAGGTTTGCCATGAGCCTGTATCTCTTGCACGATACCACTCACAAGGCCGTGGGTACGTCGAGGGCCTGCTTCTTTTAAGAGGGAGTGGGCAAAAAGAGGAAGTATCACATGGTGGACGGGCCACGGTGTGGAAGCCCAAGGAGTTTGGGGGCCTAGGCATCCTCAATACCAAACTCATGAACGTAGCATTGCTGGTAAATTGGGTTTGGAAACTGTATCGGAACACATAGGGATTGTGGGCTGAGCTCACTCGTGCCAAATACCTTAGGGGCATGAACATTTTCTCTCGCGGAGAGTCCATCCAGGGATCGCAATTCTATAAAGCAATCCAGAAGATTAAATGGTACTTCATATAAGGTGCCAAGCACGAGGTTCGCAATGGGAAGTGAACCTTCCTCTGGATACATTTGTGTTCTAGGATGGCCCCTCTCTGAGCCAGATTCCCCCTCCTCTTCTCCTGTTATGCGAAGCTGTTCATCACAGTGCATGCCGCGGGGGTGGCCAATGGGGAGCCGGGGGAATGGTGTATCCGCTTCAGAAGGCAATTTGGCCTTACTAAGGCAGTCGAGTGGGATAACCTGTGTAGGGAGATACAGGCGCTCCCCTGCTTCACCACGGAGGACAAGGTGTCCTGGGCGCTGGAAAGGGACGGGGTACTCGACCCGCTCGAATATACCTTGGCCTGTCGCAGGCGGCGGTGGTGACCTCCTTCAAGGAGGTGTGGCGCACGAGGGTGCCACCCAAGATTAAGATCTTCCTCTGGCAACTGATCAGCGGTAGACTTCCCTCCGGGGTTCAGCTAGCTAAACGGCATGGCCCATCCAATGGGATGTGTGCTTTTTGCAGGGAGACAAAAACTGCAACCACATCTTTTGCTTGTGCCACTAGGCGAGATTCATGTGGGTAGGATCTAGAGAGCTCCTACATTGTGATTGGAACCCAGCAGGGGCGGGATGCTTTATTGCTATCGCCCAAAGCCTGTCGGGTTGCTTGCGTAGGATAGTCTAGTTTACTTTTGCGCCTCAATGTTGGACGCAATGGAACATTCGTAACAATCTAGCGATAGAAGGCAAACTGATTAGCAACCCTGCTGATGTACTGTACCAAATGACTATTCATATGCTGAGCTGGAGGGTTCTGGACAGACAGAAGGAGATGGAGCTGGAGTTTCAGGCAACAGTACGCGAGGACTAGGGCGGAGGCTGACAGCCCTGGAGGAGATGATCATGTGCACCACTTATCCAAGTCTATAGTTTGGACACGATGTCTGGTTTCCTCGTTGTACCGATCTTCTATGATCCTAGTGTGATCGTACTATGTTGGTGTGTGCATGTTGTTGTTGCAAAACTATGTGACTTGTTTGTGTAGTGTGGGCTTTATATATAAAGCCGGGCCCGGAG
Source organism: Lolium rigidum (assembly GCF_022539505.1). Lineage (NCBI taxonomy): Eukaryota > Viridiplantae > Streptophyta > Magnoliopsida > Poales > Poaceae > Lolium > Lolium rigidum. Next base: position 266,627,917 of record NC_061511.1, read on the forward strand.
GCCTTCTATTTTTTTTAAACAGTACACGATGTGTGTTGATTGCTCGGGGTCGACATGGTTGTGGCCCGGTCAGCAAGATTGTGGCTCGAGCTGACCCGCCAAAACGAAGTGCGTCAACAGATGATTAGATGCAACGCCGATTACAGTGGCAGATCCACCATCCATGTTGTCCAGGTGGCCGCTCGAGCTTATAGGCGACGCGACACCTTATAAAACATGATTTTCTGTAGATTATTCACCAAAAAGTTAGCACTGAAGACATATTTTTCTAGGCTTCTAGAAACTTCTAGGTCCATCACGGGCCGACTATATTTGGCGCTGGAAGGTCACGGATATGCGGTGGGGGAGGGTGCCAGATTTTTTGTCAGAGTCGGTCAGAGCGCAATCCCCTTCTTGGGTGCATCATTGTGCAACCTGATGCTTTCCTCCATCCTGTTGTTGGCCTCCTGGTTAAAACCTAAGACCAGGTTGTGTTAGGTCAGGCAACAACGATAACTCGACGTCATACCCTTCTTTTGAGGCTTCACCTTGTAGATATCGACTAGGGCGGAGGTTGACATGTAGTGTTGTAAGGCTAGCTGATAGGTGGCTAGGAAGTTGTTGGGTCTTCGGGAACTGGAGCTTGTCCTTGTCCAAGGTATTTTGGTAGCTAAGTAACTTACTCGTAGCGAGGGTTTCATGAGGTTTTTCTTAAATGAATAATGTTTGTGTGGTTTTCAGCCTAATTATCCTTATAAATTGAGACAGATATATTGTATCTGGAGGAAGTTCATTCCCTAAAATAATCGCATGTGAATTTTGTACTTACCATGACTTGATTACAATTTTGCAATCAAACAAAGTGGAGCACAAATCTTGACTAGTCAATTGAGAACTTAAGAGACAAGAGCTACATATCTATGGAACACACCCACCCCCATCAAGTGGTATATGTTTCTTTCCGAATACCCTACGTAGTCATGCTGTCCATTTCATGCAATTGAGTGGACTATTAGTTAAGATTATTCATTATCTACAAAATATAGTTAAGCTAATTAACCTTGCCCATCATCTGGACAGGAGTTGTCCTTGCCCCCATTAAGCTATACAGAGTTGACAACTTGGTATTATAAACATTTGATGCTAATTCTCCTTTCCTTCAGAGTAAAATTTTATACATTTTAAAACTAATATATTTTAATTCTCAAAAAAACTAATATATTTTTGTTACTACATTTAGAAAACGCAGGTCTCTTTTACACCTGTAACGGTAGATACGTACCTCTTTTTGTTAACCATCTGAAATAACAAATGATCAACTTGATTGTTTTTCTTGATGAACGTTACTAGTTGACAGCCTCTTGCTTGCTTGGCCTCTCCACATCTCAAGCGGTATCTTAATTCTTATGTGCATGATACGATCGACTCAACGTGCTCTTTTGCTCCAGCCTTGAGTGGACTATCAACAACTTGCAGAAATGAAATCAGCTGGTGGCATAGCTGGCCTGGCTACTGTATTCACATGATCTATGACTAGATGTTGTTGAGACTCAAAGGAGAGCACGATGCATCATTGATACGTTCATTTTGTTTATTTTGTGTGGGATCCATTCATCCATTATGTCATGTCTTCGACGCAATGCTCACGATAGCGCATGTGACATCAACACACTGCTTGGGGATAATCATGAATTTTCGTTGTGTGCCTATAAACTATTATTAGTTGATAAGATGCTATATACTGCATGCCGGGATCCAAGCTAGCTTTTCCCGATCAACAGTTTTGTTGTGTTTTCGTTTATTCAATCAAGTCCATTTGTAACCACTTCTTTTGAGAGCTTTCTTCTGTTTGTATATCCATTTGTTTTACGCATAGAACATTTCCGTGGAACTATAATCTGATCTGATATAATCTTACACCACTTCCTCCCGCATTTTGTGTTCCTTCGGGACAAGCGGAGCCAACTTCTATCTTGCAAAGTGGAAGAATTGATAAAATAGAAAAGTTTGCGATCAATTTAAAAGGGTATATGTATGGTCTCCAGGGGTGTGTTGCCCACCCTACATCTGACCCTATGTGTTTCACATCGAGATTCGGCACCAGATGCCTGTCATGGCAAATCACAACTTCAATCCATGGAAGCTATGCAAAACAGCAGCCGGTACATACTACGTTTATATATTGACTTCATGCATGTATGTCATATATAGTAGCGTAGTTAGGGGCTGCCAACACTTGTCGGAGAAGTTGGACATTTTTTTCTTCTGTATCACATCTTTGTCAGAAAGTCACTTCTCCATGTTTATTTTCCGTGCATGTGAACCCTTCTTTTAACAATTGAAATTTTAGGGTGTTTCTTTTTTGCATGGATATTCGTGGCTCCCCTATTATTTCTTTGCTCTCCACCGTGGATTCACCCATGGAATGTGACGCATGTGAAAAACAAGGAACAATAACCCGATCAAACTGATTATATATATGTGGTTCGTTTTTCATTTGATTCTAGGGTGTAATCATACGAGACAAAGCCGTGGCGGAGCTTGCTAACAGTATATGTGGGCAAGGGGGATGCTCTACTTTTTTTCCTTGTAAACCTTGTGGAATTTTTTCCTTCGGTAAATGTTTAAAAGTTGCCCCCCCCCCCCCCCCACACACACACACACACACACACTTGCACATAGCTACGCCATGGAGACGAAGAGTTCACGAATAAATACCCCACGATGGTGCTATAACATGATTCCGTACATTATGCCTACACGAGACAGGGCAAATGTGAACCACTTCCCATTGTACAAATATGCAACGGAGACGCGTTCTATGTTGGCATCAAGAGACATTTTGGTCCATGATGCAGTCAGAAGAAGGGAATAACATGAAGGCCGGATTGAAGGACTAGTTAAGGGAGGTTCAAGTCTCCGCGTTGTTGAGGGACTTGCTTGGTGTCCCGGGCTCCGCAGCAGTGGTATGAAAGTGCGGACGGCAGCACAGGTGAAGTTCAGAGTCCTACCTTTCAGGGTGAAAACCCAAGGTCTGGTCTTAACTGGTTGTGCCTGGCAATGACCTTGTTGGAGGCATTGTTTTGAGAGCGGGGATTATCTTCAGGGTGAAAACCTAAGATCTTTGGTCGGGCGACGACGGCGCTGGTGCACCGTTTCCTTCTTGGAGGCTTCGTTTTTTGAGAGTTTGTATTTCAGGTGTTGTCTTGGTGGTGGTTGTATTGCTATTGCTTGGCCTAGGATGCTATAGCGGGAATTTTATTTCTTAGTTTTCTTTTCTATTTTTTGCCTGTGTGTATCCGTACTGTAATTGGTATTTTTTGATATTAATATATTCTCTTTATTGGAAAAAATGCAATGGCGGAGACGCATTGGTGTGTACTCCCTTCACCCCAAAAAGAATGTCACAAATTTATCTAAATTCGAATGTACCATCGTCTGTACTTACTTGGCCGCTTAGTTGCCATCTGTCTATAGCTGTGAATGGATAGCCGATGGTGGCGCGTGCTATGGATATATAGGTATCCCCGCGGGTATGCGATTAATATTCTCAAATTAATACAAGTATAGGATACCGTAAAAAAGCTCTTATGTTACATGAGAAGATATCGTTATTAAGCACGAGAAGGCTAGTCGAATTGTGTTGGCGTAATTAGGCAGGTACGTTATTCATCTGAACAAAGATCTGTAGCAGCTGGGCTAGCTGTTGTAGTACTAACATTACAACACTAGAGAGTAGGCTCTCCCGATCATGCGATTATTAGGGTTCAGGTAGCTGTTTGGATGATGCAACCATTTGATCTAGTAGAACACTCAGTTTCACACACGCCCAGATTAATAGCTATCACCTCCGGAGTGACGATGATAGAGTGACTTGATATCCATCTCCATCTCCCACTGCGTTGGCGACAGCAATGGTAGCGAGGAAGAAGAGTACAACTCGTCGTATGCGTAGCTGGGAACAGCCACAGACATTGCTGCTGCGGTGTCTTCCTCTTCCTTCATCTTAGAAGCACCAGCTGCTGAAGAGAGTGATGCTTTGGTGAAGTCGAGCAGTTGCGAGTTAGCGCTGCTTGAGCTGCTCATTGTTCGTTGGTTGGCTTCGGCTGGGAACAAGGTATGGCATGTGTGGTTGTCGATGAGGGTCACCAAGAACTCGGGAGGGTCGTTGTTGTTTTTCTGCTGCACATACTTCTTTGCCGGGCATTTGTGCTCGTCGCTATATCCACATCTGTAATATAACCTGCAAAACGTCGATTTACCGAGCATATGAGCATAAGCATTTTTCGTGTTCTGCTTTTTTGATAGACCAAACATTTGTTGATCGAACTGTATGAAAAAACAGTGAATTCCTAGGTAATTATAATATTTCATGTGCATGCACATACAAGGAAGTAAGAAAACTTTCCTGAGTGAAAATGAGTGTATGTTTTCTTAGTTTAGATTAGACAACATGCTGCTAGTAGTTATGTCTTTGTTCACATGTCAGTGTCTAATTCCAAGATGAGTGGGAATTTGAATTGTTAGCCTGTTAGATTTGATATGAGGCCCCATCGAAATTAGAAATCATAATATACACTTTTTGATTGATCACATTAGATGTGATGTTTGCATGATCATGACTGTGTGGAGGCTCAGGAATCTCTGGCCTTTGGGTGCAGGGTTTTGTTTAGCCGATTCAGATGACAATCTAGCAACAGGGTTTTAGATGTTAAGTACAGCATTAAATTTTATTTTTCTGGTGTTTTGTCACTTTAAGTTGTCATCTTCTCGTTTTGTAAGAATTGAAACTTTGCGCACACAAAAAATATCCGCATGAATCTCTCGATGTAGAAGCCAGAGTATATCTTCCTTCTTGGAGAAAAAGTGGATCGTATCATTATCTAGCAGCATTCACGTTGATCTTGTTTATAAGTAATCTCATAATTCCTTACAACAAACCATACGACATGAACAAGCTATCTATTCATTAAGAAGAACAGACTACAAGTAATTGCAAGCAGGCAGGGACGTGGTTTTTTAGCTCGAACACATAAAAAAAAATACTAGCCTATGTACCACATGAAGGCAAAGGCGCCGTTGAGGTTTTAAGTTGCCAAAACAGACACAAGTAAATGAGCTTAAGCGTGTATGGTCGATTTGTGTGCAGCTAGGAATTGTTATTATTATCCACACACGTGAAGAAATATACCTGATACAAGTCCATCCAAGTGCATGATTGATTTGTGTATAACATTTCTTCTAGAGCACACCATTTGCTTAAGTGCTTCATGCGTACGAGTTGGTGTACGTGCACAACAGAAACATCATATGGCACTACTATTTTGTGGAGCTTCAAATTTGACATGGATGAGCGACAAAAATAGACTTTGATATGGATGGGAAAACTAACTGTATGTATTGATTTTATTAGTAAATTAAGCAACATGGGTGGCAGCGTGATCTTCGCCTGGGTGCACCTACTTAGTTTTGTTTTTTGATCTTGGAACTCTTGTAGTCGGTTTGTAACAGATATTGGTACGGCTGTGTGCATCCTAGTTATGCAGAGGCCGGCTCTATTGCTTAAAGTAATAAAGTGCTCATTTTCGAAAAATGTATTGATTTTATTAGTAAATTAAGCCAATCTTTGATGCTAGCTATTAGCCTAATATGAGGTGTGCCTCACATGGGGCCTATATCAACCATACTCCATGTTGAAGCAAGTAATTGATGTGGCAGGTGATCATCCATGTTTAGCCACAGATGCTAAATTTAGAATTGAAGTACTTTATCTCTTTGATTTTAGTAACCATCAATAATTGTTCCATTGATTCTTTACAATTTAATACTAGTATACATGAGAATCCTTACAATATTAATGGAAGATGCATTCAAAGTAATTAAGCACATGTCAGAAAAAATGGTACAGAGTCCGTATAAAGACACAAAAGGGGTGACAAGTTACAAACAAGACACATACACAAAGTTGTACATTACGAAAATTACTGCTAACTTTTCTCTATTTATAAACTACATTAGGAAATGTAAGTGCTACATATCCATAAAGTAGTTAAAGAAAAATTTAAGGAAAAAATAATTAGATAGAGCTGTCAGAGATAAAACTCCATCAAAGAATCATACCTTGGAAATTCAGCATTTAGGATCTTCTTCTCCCCATATTTCCTCCAGTGGAATCCATCATTTTCTGGTGTCTCCGTGAGCATCTCCTCGCTGAATAACAAGAGGCAAGAAGTATAATTAGCTGTTCTCAACTTTACTGCCTACATTCCTAGCTAACCATGAAATATAAATCACAGGGAGCAAAAAAAAAGCATGTGCTTCTACTACGGGCCTGTTTGGTTCCCAGCCACACTTTGCCAAGCCTAACTTTGGCAAGTGTGGCAGCCACAAAAGTGTGGCTAGGATTTTGGAAGCCACAAAGTGTGGCAAAAGTTGGCAAAAAATTCACTCTATGACAAGTGGGCCATATGGATAGTGAAGTGTGGCAGCTCTAAAGTGTGGCAAGAACCAAACACATGCCAAATTGCAAAACTTTGGCTTGGCAAAGTGTGGCTGGGAACCAAACAGGCCCTACATGTCTACATCACGCCTCACGTACCCCATGAACTGGAATAGACTAGACAAGGTCTACCAACAGATTAGCACATTTATTTCATTTATATTTTGTTTGAAACGTAGATCTAGAAATCCTTCGGCACAGACCAACTGAGATGTTTCCGGCTTTTGCTAGTGCCCTCAAGAGAAGCCGAAGAAATATGAAGCAAGATTTTAAAGCAACTGAGAGTAGCTAGCAGCAGTGTCAAGACAGCGATTAGCTCTTTTTTAGCGACGGAAGAGTGGTTAGTTCATCCTCATTGAAAACCAAGTATAGCATAGATCTGCTGATACCGATTCTTCTCTAGCACAGATCCCCACAGATAAGCATGCTACAGTACTGGAGTATTTGCTGTAGCGAACACACGCAAAATATTTTAGTTAGATACTCACATCGGAAGCTCCTGGCCATCGGCGCCTCGCCGTTGCTTCGCCTTCCTGCTGCGCAAGGCACCATTTCGCGCCCTGACAGCCCCGCCACCGGAGGCGCCGGCAGCATTGGCCGTCGCGGCGTCGGAGGAGGAGCAGCTGTACTGCTCTCTCTCGGACTGTAGGACGGAGAGCGACGACGCCAGGGCCGTGGAGATGTCGCTGACGTTGGCCAGCGCGGCGTCGCGGCGGCCAGGCTCCGGGATGAGCTCGACCTGCCGCCTGAGAGAATCCGCCAGCTGAGCGCCCTTCTGGAGCTCCTCGATGACAGCATCTCTCTGGTCGGAGGGTGAAGGTGGAGCCGGCGGCGACATCTCGGACTTGGGGCGCCGCATCGCCATTGGGGGGGGGGGGGGGGTCGATATTACTCTAGTCTTCAGGAGCTGGACACGATGTGAACTCTGAGTGGGTGTTTCGAATGCGCTATCTGGGAGCTCCCCTGTGAAACGGTATGGTGAAGTGTCCGTACGCAAGAGAAATGCTTATCTAATTTGAGCAAAAGAGTAATTTATGTCTGCCCAATCTTACAGTGTTAGGTGCATATGTGTGTGAAGCTTAAGTAGTGCCAAGCTTTAATGTGTATATACGAGACTGACCGTGTATGTGGAGAATGACTAGGGTCGTTATATATGATGTGATTTTGATGTATTGAAGGCAATGACCAAAAGAGAAAAGACTAGAGTTCAATAAGATTGACACGCTCAAAATGGTCTACTAGCTGAATTGGTAGTATTTTTAACCCACACTGACACGTGGCACTCCACTTCAGCTGGCTCTCTCTATCTCTCAAGTATCTACTTCCTCACTGACATAATATAGTGCGTATTGGTTTTCGCGAATGTCAAATTACGCCAAGTTATTTAAGTTTAGTGACAAAATTATATATATCTATCATACTTTATCTATACCATATTAATATATGTTATGATCAATTCAATGGTGTTGACTTAATATTATAAATTTTGAGATTTTTTATAATAAATTTGCTCAAAGTTTAACTGTTTTGACTTCAAAAAACTCTTTTTTAGCATAGCGAGAGTACTATTTTGAACTTATTTACAATCTTTTTACACAAGGGTAATTTGTATTGCTCCCTCCGTACCACATTAATTGACTCAACTTTATGTAGATGCGTGGGTATCTATCTAGATAAAACCATGTCAATTAAATTGTTACATAAAGAATATAAAAATTAGTTTCGAAGCCACTCTCACAATTTCTATATGCATGTAGTTGGTGTAGATGTCAAAGTATGTTTATTTTGCTTAGTTGATGATCTAGTGAATTTCTTTTACAAGTGCCCTATCTCTAGCTACATATAGACTCTAGAATTCCGTATGATCTTACACAATATGTGTGACCCATAGTTAGCTTCTCTTTTGGTCAGAGGAAGCTTTTGGCTCTTGGGACCACTAAAATGATAGCAATTCTCTACCAGATAATGTACAAATCGAAATCTTAAAAACCGTATAAAGGACACCTAAAATTGGTTTAAGGGTGTGAAATGGACCCGAACAAAAGGTACACCATAAATAGACACCAAATTTTTTTCTACCATGTGGGACCCACATGTTAATATCTTATTTTCATTTTCCCTTTTTCTCGATCATCTTTTTCTTCTACCTCCACCTCACACAACCTCGTGCCCAGCGCATCCATCCCTGCTCCCGGCACAGTGGCCTCGGTCAGGCGCCGATGTGCCCCGCCTGCATGCGCTCGAGCAGGTCCTAGCAATCGTCCTAGCCGCAGCCTTACAACCCGGCGGCTCTGCCCTACTCCGGTCGAACTGCCCTCCGTATCCCTTGCCCCTCGTTGGCCTCCTATGCATGTTTCTTCGACATTCTTCAATCCACAGACATGCTTGCCTAAAATCGCAATTTTGTCGGATATTAGACGCAATTAGGCCAGCTCGCTGGAGATTGGTGCAGATTTTGGCACCATGGTAGTATATGGCCGGATTTCTGCGAGTTGGACAATGATCCATTGACGGTTGGGCTGAGATGCCAATTGGTCAGCGCGTTTTATGGTGCACTTGGAAAAGTTTTCCCGGAACTTTTGATACGTTTTTTTTTGCGAGATAGATACATTGGAGTACAACACAAGAGAAGTACATGTCTTGAATAGTTTGTATATGTCCAGCTATGACTCTACTTTTAAGGCCATCATTGCTTGTAAGCCTTGTCCACCTACATAAGGTGAAATAGGGAGGGAAAGCAAAACCTACCCACACGTTACGATACCTCTTACACCAAACCCGATCATATGGTACAAAACAAATACAAATCGCCAACATGAGCAGGGATTTTGTGACTCGGGGTTACGAGTCTGTATAAATATGTGTCTCGTGTTTTAACCCATCGGATCCCCATGTGTATTGCCGATAAAAACAACAACTTTGAGATGCTTCAAAGTGTGTACATCATGGTTTAGTTTTTAGTCTCAAAGTGAGAAGCAAGTACATACGACATGTTCTAGCGCACGTTGACCTTCCTGCCAATGTCCTGAAGATCATCGATAGCCTAAGGCATGCTTCCTTTGGCCTACACGTGATAAGGTTCCAGGTAAAAGTGCTAGGTCAACACTGTGAAGATGTTTCAAGTCCAACGATCCACACCTTTCTCTATGATGATGATGTTGCAATATTGTTGCACCGATGACATCCATTTATTGTGGCTACTCTCCGCTCCTTCGGCAACATAACCATTTTGGTCATAAATTTTCGAAGGAGCCTTGTGTCTCTGATTATATGTGAGGATCTTGATCTCTATGACATAGCATTGTTGCCTATGTGACTATGGCATATCTTCAACTCCCTTTCATGGCTAAAAGATTGAAAAGAGCATAACTTTAGTACTTTATTGAAAAAGTTGCTGGAAATATACCTCCTTGCATAAGGTATCATGTTAATATGGTAGGGAGAAACATTCTCACCGTGATAGTGCTTAACTTTTTCTTGGTGAGTTATTATCTCACTTAATTCCATTGACCTTCCTGCATATGATCCAAAGATCATTGATATCTGGGGTGTGCTTATATTTGGGTTGCTTGTGATAAGGTTCCTAGGGAAAGTGCAAGGTGAACTGCGAACATGTTTGGAAACGAAGCATCCTAGAGGCCTCGGCGTTCTAAATGTGGGGAAGTTAATGACTTCACTTCTATACTATGGTATCATTGGGGTAAATGAGTAGAGGATACAGAACCGTGGATATAAATGGAAACCACTATAACAGTCGTGATCGGGTTGCCTTTCTTGGGCCATTGGTGGTGTCTATAAGTGATAGAGCAAATACAATCTTCTAGAATTCACCTTAAATAGATGGGTTGCAACCTAATGTTTAGGCGCCTACCATTTATGTAAACTTTATAAATAAGCAAATCACCATCAAGTTTGTATCTACGATAGTTTTTGGATATACCTTATCAATATCTAGCACGACCTCTTTGTCCAACTTACATCGATTTCTGACTATTTGGGAGAAGCTTTAGCATGATGTTATTACCCCCGGCACCCCTCATACTATTTGTTGGGTTCACTAACAGAGGCACTTACACCTCTACGTCATCTTACAAATACATGTTTGTTTTACACACAACCACCTTCTTGGTCCCTTCTATTTGGAATATTTAGATACCTTCTAACTGGAATATTTTCGCCTTGTTGGACATGCATAATTAGATTTGGAATGCATATCATTTGAAAAGATGGGGGTGGCTGAATTTCGTCCTTTGGCCCATTTCTAACCATGTTCAAGCATCCTCACCACATCTTCTGACTCCATTTGGTAATACTTACATCATGGTAAATTTGGAAGGAGCGCAATGTGAGAATTTTCCATGGCGAAGTTCTCAATCTTTCTATCATTGTGGCAAATATTAAGGATGGTGTTGTGGTTACTAAGAATTTCTTGGTTTAAAACGTTGAGACAGTAGACGTATATTTCTTCCTTGTCTTTGGCCAAGGTTGTTGTATGTTTTGTTGTATCTAAAGCTTCTACTTATTCGAAGGAAATAGTGATACCATCGATCCGGATTATTGGATTATAGTACCCTTCTTTTTCCCTAAGCGGCCCGAGATTTATCAAGTCCACAGGAAGAATGCTAATGGTGAAAGATCACTGCAAACGAGACTTCGAGACTTCGTTTAGTCATTGTTTCACTTGACCAAATGTTTTATTTATTTTTGGTATGTATTATCAATGGATGGAAATAAGCTAAGACCAAGGTTTCACCTGCAGATGTGCAATGATGGTTATGAGATTATAAAGATAATAATAAACACACATGCGATGTATGTAATAATAAGATACACGATGTAAAGGAGTAATGTATCCAAAGGACATCATCGCATGCATACAACACATACCATGGATCTATTATCCTACGCTTGCCCCGAGCATCGCTGGGCGATAAAGATATTTAAGTAAACAAAAAAAGAGCCTTAAGGTTAGTGATGTCATCATGAGTCCCTAGATAGCAACTACACATTCGACAGGGCCATTCCTAGCACTTCGGGGGCCCTAGGGCGAACCACGAGCGGAGGCCCTCCTTTGTTATACTGAAGTTTGATCAAGTTTATACACAAAATATAAACAATTATAATGCTGAATTAATTTCAATAGATTCACTATAAAGTATATTTTCTTAATATACGTCAATTCAATATTTTAAATGTAATTATTTTTCCTAAATATTTAGTTAACATTAGTAAAGTTTGATTTCTAACTAATCCTTAGATGCTTTATATTTTGGAACCGAGTGAGTACTTTCTAGATGACAATCAACCTGCAGATTAATTAAAAGACGGTACTGAAATTGGTTTAACTAAGGAACGAAGATACCAGATTTTACTGACGCAAGTTCTCCCGCCTAGATCGCATCGAATGCATCCAGTTCGATGTTCAGGTTGCTGTCCCCGGCCACCTGCTGCTGGATGCATTTGTACGTCAGCGCGCTTGCGTCACAACGGGCAGCGTCATCACCGTGACGCCCCAGCCACTGCGTCGGCACTCTGCAGCCGCGTCATAAACAATTCGTACAATACAAAAATTGCCAATCTAGCAATCGGCGATTGCCGCGTCCTGAGAAAGGGGCAAATAATTGCGTTGGTCAGCTGGCTTTTGGAGACAAATCGATGGTTTTTTAAAAGCTGCGTTTAATCTATCCAGGTGAGCCTTTCGATCAGGTGCTGGAATGGGTGCAGCAGTTTAAAATTACGGGAAACGATAATGCAAGTGGGGTTGAGGTCGTCGTCGACATACCACATGGTTTCACACTACGCGCAGTCTCGTTGCCTGAGACGACGACAGCCATGGCTGCATATCACGGTTGATGCCATCCTTGACTATGTTCGGAAGACACGCGCGTTGCCGGCGCAGATTCGAAGGATCTTGCTGGGCGCCACACTTTTGCTTCACCAAAGGTTAACATTTTATATAGTATTTGGAAAGAATGGTTTCTTTCTTTGATTCAATGGATTTTGTACGGCAATACACATCTTTTTCCGCGGAGCACCAAGTAGAACATAAAATACCCATACACCGCCATGGCATACCCATACTCACATTCTAGAGGAAAAATCGTCGAAAATTAGGAAAGGTTTCACGAAATAAACGATTTTAGGTAAGAGACGAGAGAACATAATCTCAGCAAGATATTTCGGTCAAATTTTAATATATCCAAAAAAAATTATGCTTCAATAAGAAATAAAGCATATTCATAGCATGAACTTGCTGTAGTGCAGTGGTGGAGTGCTTACGGAGCTGTTTGTAAGGTTTGGAGTTTGGATCCATGTCGCCTTATTTATTTTTTCGAAAAATATTTGAGTGCCATACTCAAATCTTGTTGGTTTTCTATTTTATTTTACAAAATTTCATAAATTCCTCAAAATTCACAAATCTCTTTCATGTGCAAAAAGTTAGAAAAATAAATGTTATACCCTTAATGCGTCGGCTCTTCCGAGCCATATCAACTCTCCCACATTGACGATAAAGGCATGGCTGCCTCGGCATGTCGTTTTTCTTATTCCCATCTTTTTGCATGTCGTGATCACAAAAGATAAGAGCTTGTGGAGGCTTCATGTATATATGTGCTAGCCAACTGATTCTCTTTTTCACGAAGCAAATTAGCCCATGCATGTGGTTCCATTGATAATGAAACATGTTGGTTAGGTCTGTGAGAGCGTCTTCCGACTCGCCCTGTAGGCATTATCCTTCGGGTACCCGATATCAGCCTACCTGCTCTGACCCAACAGGAGGCCCACGAGGATTGTTGCAGCCCAAGAAGGACCAACACGTCGGCTGCAGCGGTGGAAAGAAGGAATGAGGCGGACTCTTGACGGACAAGGCATGGATACATAGCATAAGGAAAAGATAGATTAGATCTTGTTGTAATCTAGTCGAATCCGTGCAGGACTCTTGAGACCTGATCTCCTATATAAAGGCCATGACATGGCATATTGGAGACTACCCTACACAATCTCGCATACACTACACCCTAGAAATCTTGCTCTCGGCGAGACCACCACCACGCAGTCTATCGGCTACCCCATTGTAACCTTTTTACGCCAATAATCAACATCTGACAAGCAGGAGTAAGGGTTTTACCTTATCGAGGGTCCCGAACCTGGGTAAATCTCGCCTTCTGTTCGTTTGCTATCCGATGTCTCGTGCTAACCTGTAGGATTCTATCAATCCTAAATCTCTCATGGTGGGCATTGCCGGCTGAGCCCAAAAGCGATGAAGCTCACCGGTTTCATAGGTTTGCGGGACAAGAGTCACATCTCCACATTAGTTTTGATCCTACATGGCAATTGCTCAGAGATGGCCGATTAGGAGCAACGGGACTGGCCCAAGAACTTAAGAAGATGGTGTTCCTCCAAATATCATTGGAATTTTGCAGGGTTATATTTGTTGGGAAATTTTTCCACAAGACATGATTAGCTTATAAAATGAAAATCATAGGAATTTTTGTTGTACTCTTGCATGGAATTGTAGAGGAGTAGTGTACCATGCTTCCACTTGTGAGAGGTCTGAAGGAGTTACTAGGATACCCAGTTGTGACATGTCTGAAGCTTCTTGGTGGGCGCCTGGGCATTGCTATGTGCCATAAATTAGGCTCCCAACCATTCCTCCATAAATATTTAGCATGAAGGAAAGATGCTAGCGACAGGTTTGTGTTTGACTATTGGCATATTAGCATTGTGGAATCCCTCTCGAGGTCACTACTCACCAGATCTATCGGCTAGCATGGGGCCGGGGCATGCCCGCATTGTTGGCAAGATTCAATGCCAGATCATTTGATACTCCACTTGCAGTAACGCGCGTTGTCTTCCAAGATTCAATGCCAGATCATTTTAAAACCCCACCGGCCAGCCAATTAAAAACTATGGACATGAAATCCTGACACATGCCAACCTGGGCAAACAAATTGGTCTGTTCTTGAATTTCCAGAAAAGGAAAGGCTACCTGGACTCAGATCTTCCTCCCACCTCTTGTATTCTGACATGTGGGTCGTCTAGCACTTCTTATGTGCTTATTTAAGCGTGGTTGCAACTGGCAGACTAATTAACAAGTAACAACAGGTTGGTGTCCCAGCAGTGTGTGTCCCAGGGTTAGGGCATTCATGTGATTTGCTCTCTATCCTCGCGTTTCCTTGCAGATTAGTTTAACCTAGCTTGTTTTCTGACATAAGCACATGACTACATGTGTGACGCCGGGTCGTCGACGTAATAGGGTGCGTAGGCTCTTGCTTTCTGTAACCCGCGTGATTAGAAAATACTGTACATTGGTTATTTTACTGCAGGTGACATCAACAATGTTATCACCATTTCATTAAATTAACCAAATTGAGTTTTGTTGTATTTGCACGAATTTGATTACACCTATACTTCACCTCATGTATGACCATATTCACTACTTTTATGTCAAGGATATTAGAGATTTCTCAAACAATATAATAGCTTTGTCCTGTGTCCATATAACAAGAGTCTAGTTTGTATACACCCACAGAAACAAAAGAGACCAAAACAAAGCCGAAAAACCAGTTTTGAACTTGGTAGCATATGCTAGCTCCTCGTACCCGAGAAAACATTTCAAGATGTCAAAAGAAAATTGAACAAAAGTTTGGCGTGTATATGTCGATATTATATGTATGCACGCCAAGTTTCGCGAAAAATTGATATTTTTGTGTTCGTGTGGAAAAAGATAAAGAAATGCCTTCTGAAAAGCTTTTTTAAGCACCAAAATTTATATTTTTTGCACACGACATAAAAAATGTTGGTTTTCCACGAAACGATTTTATGGGCACATATAATGTCTAGATGTGTGCGTCAATTTTTTTGTACAGAATTTCTTGACAATTTGAACTATGTATAAAAGTCATTTAAAAAACTGGGAGCATATGCTCCCGGTGCAAAAAACGCCTCGTCCAAACAAAGCTTCCCTTTTATTGGAAGCATGCGACTTCTCTTGGTTGTGTCCTCACGATGTCAGCTATGCCCAATGGATTGTTTTTTTTGGCAACGTGGGGCATCGTGGTCGATGGTGGTGTGTATGCATTGGATTGGGTGAAGATGTCGGTTGGCAGCACGTTCCTCGCAAACACGGTTTTGTTTGGGCGGTCCACGTCAAAACCATGTGCTTGGCGATTGTGAGCCTAACGATAGATGCTTATCAACAGTTGTTTCCAATTGTTGTGATTCGTTGATTCGTCTTGGTAGTGTCATTTTTTTGAAAATTTTGGTTGTGTGCATTTTTATATGTCCTGAGTGGATATTGACATGCAGAGGTCGGTGTGTAATTAGTAACATCTTGTTACTAATATATTGCCGTTTATTTGAAAGAAAGAAAGAAAACTTCTAGTGCTTCGTGCTAGCAACTACCCCATGTCTACAATCCTTCCAAAAACCATTAGAGGACATGGATGAAATATTCCGGAACAACCCTTACGTTGTGTATGTTCCGAAATTCCCAAGATACAAACATGGGACGACGATGTGGCCTTCACTGCATTCACAAATCATGCACAACTACTCTATCCACCGCTCCGGTTGTTGACTCTGCACCTATATTAGTGTGCCCGCAAAAAACATTGTAGTTGACTTTGCAACTTCCACCCCCTCCTCTCCTCCCCCTCCCGGGGTTGTGTCCGTGCTAAAAGAAAAGATATATGGTAAAATAAAAATGTGATTGTTGTTCAATGTTTTGACAATCTTGCAAAGATGGAGGTATTTCAAAAAATCATTAGCTGGCGTTGATAACATATGGAACATCAATAAACTTCAAATATTCCCTCCATGGAAATAGCTAATTAAAGTACACCGATCTTCTCTAGAAATGCCGGTCTTGTGTGTTTTTTTTGTTGCACAACTTAGTGTTGTGCTATGTATCGCACAATAATCTCAAGGCATTTATCGTGTAATATTCATTGAAATAAGCTAATTGATATCCAGTATAATAATTGTATTATTAAGCATCACACTCAGGAAATAACAAAAAAATAAAAACATATCCCATTGGTTTTAATACGTGTATGTGTTTTCGAATTGAGTAAGCCTGCGTGATGGCATGGAAAGTACTCTATTGCGAGCACCCTGGTTTTTGTCTGCTAGCTATGCGATGGCATCCTGATCGATCTCAAAGCCATCAAGATAGTATAATTAAGGCGATGGCATGTTGTCATATCTCGCTACGTCAGCTCTCTACCGTAAGCACATCGAACGTCAGCAACGTGCGCTACACCTGCAATATTCTCACTAACACTCAGCTGGCATCGTGCCGTGCATACGGCCTAAGGGCATGTACAATGATCTAGATCCATGGTGTCTTTAATATCACTCCATGTCATATATAGATAATAGTATAAATAGTGTCTACAATGGTCTGTTCTGTAAGCTATCTATTTTTAGCCATAACTATGTATGAGTATAAGTTATAGACACCCTTCAAACAACAACAAAAATGCTGTCTGTAAGGCGTTTGTAAGAAGCCTACAGACTATCTGTAACTTTACAGACAGCCTCCCTGTCTCTCATCATTCTCTTTCCTCCACATCACCAAAATCACCTATAACTACCGCTTACAGACAGCTGAGTCATCATCACTGTGCATGCCCTAACTAGTTAACTGATTGGGTCGTGGGTTTGTGGATAGATACTTCACACCCACAAGATCACGTGGTTTCACAGCGGTTGATACGGGGTCAATACCCAGTGCCCTCTCGTATTATGGTTGCCTCCTCACAGTTGTCTCTTTACATTAGTTTCAAGAGATAGACAAGCGATTGTGTATGTGTATAGCACAACAAAATATGTGATATATTTTGTTTTGCCTGGTAATGATCTTATTGAAGGTATTGTTTTGAGAGCGGAGATTATCTTCAGAGTGAAAATTTAAAATCTTTTGATCGAACGACGACGGCGCTAGTGCACTATTTCCTTCTTAGAGGCGTTACTTTTTGGAGAGTCTGGAGTTCATGTGTTGTTATGGATGTATTGTTGCTGCTACGGCTGGAACACCATAGCGGAACTTTTTGTTTCTTAGTTTATTTTTTATTTTGGTTGGGTGAATCCGTACGTACTACCATTAGGGTATTGCGTAGTTGCAGATGCTAGGTGTAATTAGTATCTTCTTGATATTAATATATTCCTTTTATCGAAAAAAATAATTTGAGGAGCAAAATGCAAAGGGCACGCCTCAATTTTACAAGAAATAGTAGTGAAAACCAATATATGTGCTTCTAAAAGTATAATTGCCGCACCCTACGAGCCTCTGGCGGTGATTTCACTTTAGTGGCCGTCAGATCGAGTCATCAAAGCAAATTCCCGATGGCAATACTTTTTAAAGCAAGGTTTCCTATAAACGCTAGACGTACATGTCTCCAGTCTCTGTTGTAGGGTCTAGGTTTTATTGGGCCCGTTTGCAGCTTCTCAGTGATTATTTTCGTAGGGTCACTCGTTGCAACATGGAATTGGAGCGCCGCTTGTTAGCCCATTGTGAATGGGTCAAAACCCTAACTTGTGCACCCATTCGTCTGCTCCTGCCACCAACACCCAATCCCCTTCTGTATCTCCTCCCCAATCCCCTCGTGATCCATCTATCTCTCGGTTAAGCAGTTGCACCCCATCTCCTGGTGAGGAGTCGTCTTGCAATGTGAGGAGGAACAACACCCTCTAGAGGGGGCGACGGTTACCACGGGGGGTGGGGGCAGCAAGTGGTGTAGGAGCATGAGGATAACGAGGCTGAGCACCACTGGAGACCACCTAGGACGTTGTCGACAAGTGCAAGCCCGACAATCCTCTCCTTCCTCCGTTATCGCATCCAGGACACTACAAGCTCTCGTCGCCATGAGTGAGAGCCAAGAAGAAGCCGAGGAGCGGATATGAAGGGGTGGTGAAGAAGGCTCGAACCATATTTTTCTAGGGCAGAAGGAGAGCTTCGACGGTGCCGGTTTGAGCTCTGTCTGTCCACCCGAGAGTGAGGTGGCTCTGCCGGCGGTGAATCTGGTGGTTTCATCTTCATATTTTTTTTCAGCAGTGTAAATTAGTTTTGATTGTAATTTCCTTTTCCTCATAAACTGGTGAGCAACCTGGGGTCTGATAACGGAGGTCATCTCCAGCTGAAGCCTAGTTGACTACAGTAGACCTATGTCTGTATGGTTGATCTTTCGTAGTCTGTCATACAAAAACTAGCTTAGGGTTAATTGATGAGAATAGCAATGTGTAATCACAAAGGAGAATACAATATTTGGTCTACACGGTACAGGAGTCACTTCTACAATGGATGGACCTGCACCAACCGCTAATTCCTTAAAAGTGGCCAAACCCTTAAAATAACCGATTGTTTTAGTTTTGGTTGATTTTTTTTTGTTCATTCTAGGTCCTCTAAAACTCTGCTGGACAATTTTTCTTTTTTGAATGACGATGATAATCAACGCCCTAAAACCTTGTAGTCCCGGATTTAAAGGCAATTTTGCTAGTGTCATGTAAACCGGTCAAGGGCTAACGGGAGGAAAATTTCATGACGTTTTATATACGCAGACCATGGCCACTACTGCAGCCTCCATCCTCCAGTAGCATAATGCCAGCCAGATGTCGGTGCATCGGGCTCTGTGAAGGGCCGCTCAAAAAACCTACCACGCAACAGAGTGGAAGGGCACCTCTGACTCTACAAGGACTACTTCCACCTCACCAATCTGGTGTTCCCGGAAAAAATGTTCCCACGCCGGTACAAGATGTCAAGGGGCCTATTCATGGTCATTCTAGGGGGCGTCAGAGACTACGACCCCTACTTCTAATGCATGCCCGATGCAACAGGTAAGCTAGGTTTCACCTCGTACCAAAAGTGTTCCGCAACTATTCGCATGTTATCCTATGGAATGGCTTCTGATATATTCGACGAGTATCTTCGAATGAGTGAGAGCACCTTCCTTGAGTTCATGTACAGGTTTTGACGAGCTGTGATTGTCGTGTTCGAAGTACATTACTGTAGGGAGCCAACAGTTGAGTATACAAGGTGGCTGTTGTCTATCAACGAGTCTAGAGGGTTCACAGAAATTATCGGCAGCATAGATTGCATGCACTGGGAGTGATAGAACTGTCCATTTGGAGGGCAGGGCCAGTACAACGGCCATGCGGAGGGATGCACTGTTGTTCTTGAAGCAGTGATATCTCAAGATTTATGGATTTGACATTCATTCTTTAGCATGGCCGGTTCCAACAATGACATCAATGTGTTGCACCGGTCACTGGTTTTCAGCAGGCTTATGCAAGGCAAAGCTCCCAGGGTGAGCTACGAGATCAATCGAAATGAATATGACAAGCCATATTATCTTGCGGATGGCATCTATCATAACCGGGCCACACTGGTGAAGACTGTCTGTAATCCAAACACGGAAAAAACGAACAGGTTTGCCAAGATGCAAGAGGCTTGCATGAAAGATGTGGAGCGGGGATTTGGTGTTCTCCAAGCTCGGTGAGCAATTGTCCGTCACCCGGCAAGAATATGGTCACTCAGGACCATGCATAAGGTGATGACCTGTTGCGTGATCATGCACAACATGATCGTTGAGAACGAGTGTCCTGATGGCTGCAATGAGCATCAATGGGATTTCCAAAATGAGCTGGTTGCGTCAGTCTCTGGGACATCATCCTAGCAGCAGTGTCTGCATATGAATGTTGAAGTCACTGACGAGATCAGATCCAAACACCTATGGATGGATCTGATTGAGCATCAATGAGCACTGGCTGGCCATTAAGACAATGCGTAGAGGCTAATATTATCTTCTTTTCATGTAGACTTTTAAGACTTTGGATGTAATAACTAAGACTACTTTGAACTTATTTATTTTTGTTGTTTAAAACATCGCAATTCATACGGACACACAAATACGTCGCTCCATTGAAGACACTCCAGGCGCAAATAGACGCGCGGTAAAAAAACGACTAATTTCGTGTCTGCTGACCAACGCAAACAGTCACGTGCGATTATTTTACGCATCCAAAATGCGTCATCTCGTTGGAGATGCCCTAAAACCCCACCGCCCACCTGCCCGCGAATTACAAAGTTATCGGCATGAATCCTGACACATGCCAACCTGGGCAAACAAATTGGTTTGTTCTTGAATTTCCAGAAAAGGAAAGGCTACCTCGATTCAGACCTTTTCCTCTTCCTCTTGTATACCGACGTGTGGGCCATCTAGCACTTCGTCTGTCCTTACTTAACTGAGGTTACATCTGGCAGATTAATTAACAGCAGATAATTATCCAATGGTTAGGGCCTTCACGTGATTTGCTCTCTGTCCTAGGCTCCTAGCGCTCCTTGCAGAATAGTTTATCCCAGATTGTATCTGACATAAGCACATGATTACGTACATGCGCGACGCCGGGTCATCTACGTAATAGGGTGCGTAGGCTCTTCCTTTCTGTTAGCCGGCGTGGGTTGAAAATATCACATTGGTTATTTTACTCCAGTGCGACATCAACAATATTACTACCAATTGATTGCATTAGTAAGTGATTAACCAGATTGAATTTTGTTGTAATTGTGTGAATTTGATTACGGCGATACTTCACCACATGTATGACCATCTCAAAAGAAAAATTATAACTTGTGCTAAATGTCTAGAGATTTGAGATTTCTCAAACATAGGCAATTTGCTCGGTCATACGTCCATATAATAAGAGTTCCGGTATGTATACACCTACAAAGGAGACCGAAAGTTCAAAACAAAGCGTACTTTTTCTAGATCTGACAGGTCTACGAAAAAGTCCGCAACTTGTCTTGATTGTATCATCGCGATGTCAGCTAAGCCAACTGGATCAGTTTCTGGCAACGTGAGGCATCATGGTCGATGGAAAAAACCTATTTCCCGCCTAGCTCATGGGCGGATTAACGCCCGCCCGTGTGCGGGAGCAAGCGGGTCGTGGCCCATCTGGTTCGGGTTTTTTTTCCTTTGGTTCTTTTTCTGGTTTGGTCGGTTCTCTGTTGGTTCATTTTTTTATTTTTCCTTTTTGGTTTTTTGTTTTTGTTTTTATGCTTTTTATTTTCCTGTTTTGAACATATTTCCAAATTTGAGCAAATTTCAAATTTGGGGCAAATTTTAAATTCAAGCAAATTCTAAATTTGAGCAACTTTCAAATTCGAGTAAAAATTGGATCATAATTCAATGAATTCTGCTCAGGTTTAAATTTTGTCCAATTTTGAAATGTGTTCATTTTTTGCTTGGTTTAGAAATTTGCTCAGATTTAAAATTTGCTCGGTTTCGAAATTTGTTTTAAGTTTGAAAAAAGTGCATGCATCCATGTAAATGGAGGGATTTGATCCCTGGTCTTCTTCTGTGGAAGAGAGGAGCTGACACCACAGCGGCTCACTTGTTGTACAAAAATGAAAGAAGACGGTATAGTACGATCAAACGAACTAATGGGCCGGCCCATTCGGGATCGGCTGCAGGCGATGCACCTCTTCAGCACGCTAACGAGCGATAAGTAGGGATGCATGTGGTGGATGGTTGTGTGTATGCAATGGATTGGATCGAGGATGTGTCGGTTGGCACCATGTTCCTCGCAAGCACGGTTTCGTTTCCGTGGATCACATCAAAGCCCCGTACATGTTGAATGTGTGCCTAGCAATCGATGCTTGCGAATATTTTTTTTCTGCTCTTGCGATTCGTTGACCCTTTTGGAAAGGTCATTTTTCTTTGTGTGTTTGTTCTTTTAAATAAATTAGTTATGTGCCTTTTTTATGTCTTGAGTAGATCTTGACATTACACTGGTGCATATACTTGGTGTAATTTGTATCATCTTGGTATTAATGTATTGTCCTTTGTTGAAAGAAAAAATAACTTATAGTGCTTCGTTCCGGTGACTACCTCGTGTCTACAATGCTTTAAAACCCATTAGTCAACATGGATGAAATATTACAGTACACCCTTACATTTGTTAGTTCAAAAATTCCCACAACACGGACATGGGAGGACGTTGTCGCCTTCACTAAGTTCATGTCTCATGAGCGATTCACACCGACTGCTCCGTTTGTTGACTTTGCGCCCACACAAAACCTCCTAATTGACTTCACACCTTCCCATCGACAAGAAAAGCCCCTAAGTATAAGTATGACAGTTGCTCAATGTTTTGACAACCTTGCAAAGATAGAGGTAAATTAAATATCATCGCTAATAACCGTTGATAACACAAGGATCGCCAATAAATTGTAAATATTCCCGCCATGAAGTGATAGCTAGTTAAAGTACTTCGGTCTTCTCTACAAATGCCGGCCTTATTGTTTGTTGTGTTTGCCGAAAATTAAGCGTTGTGTCAGGGTCTGCATCATCACACAATAATCTCAGAGCCTGTATCGCAAAACATTCAACGGAATAAGCTAAGCACTATCCACTGTATGTGTATATAATTAAGCATCACACTCAGGATAATACAAACAAAAGATCCCATTGGTTTCGAATTGAGTAAGCCTGCATGATAGCATCGGGAGTACTCTATTGCACGGTCAACTGCGCGCACCCTGCCTTTGTCTGCTAGCTATGCGATGGCAGCCTGATCGATCCCAAATGATCGGGTCGAACAGCGTGGCATGTTGTCAAACCCTGCGACGTCAGCTCTCCGTCGTAAGCACAGCCAACGTCACCAACACGTGCGCTACACTGCAATATTCTGACTGTCACTCTGGCATCGTGTCGAACATATCATGGTTTAACCGAGCGCGTCGTGGTCTCGTGGATAGATGCTTCACACCACACGATCACGTGGTTTCGCACTGGTCGATACGGTCAAGACCGCGCTTAAACCGGTTTGACAGACACATGATGGTGCATAGCAGAACAAAATAGATATTGTACTCCTCCTAGATAATTTAGCTATTTTCGTAAATACATATCTAGTATTTTAGTTTGTATCTAATCTATTTAAAATATATACAAAATATTATGTTATAGAAGTATCCACCGATTTGGCTATAATTTGAGGAGCAAAGTAAAGTATAAACGCTTCGATTATACCATAAATAGTGCCCCCTCCGTTTCAGATTTTTTGTCGTGATTTTAGTTCATATTTGAAGTAAAACCACACCAAGAATTATGGAAAAGAGAGTAGCGAACAACATTTATATGTGTTTCTGCATCTAGGATTCAAGATGGAACCTCTTCATGTGTACTCGTTGGACTTTCCTATTGTCCTCTTAATCGGTCATGTATTATGCAATCATACCTCTCATCGAAACAAAATCAAAGATTGCTTATATCCTAAAAGTAAAATACTTGTTGCAGCAACATTAATAAAATTTTCCTTGTAAATAAATGTTGCATACCAAGTAACACAAATACTCTACAATTTTCCAGTAATACAAAAATGGCCCAACTCAAACATATCACAATAACACCCATGTGGAGTGGTCACCACTAAATAAGAGCACCTACAATGCCGCATTTATGCCAAGGTGCAACGGATTAAATCCTGACCGTTTTGGCTGATTCCCGGAAGTTTTCTAAAAACGACACAAGGCTACCAGGCTACCGATGCTTACTGATTGCAATAACTGACTCAATAGGTGCCTGTGTAAGCTTACGCCGTTGTGGGTGCGCTAAGATACACCAAACATGTAGGGGCAGCGCTAGGAATCGGCTCCCGAGTTTTTGCTTCCCATCGGACCAACGTATAGCCGTAGGATATGAAGGAGCTTCGCCGTAGGATTTCAGCCAGGGGCGCGCGGCTGTTTCCGTGAATCCAGGATCGACGATTGCACGCTTCCTTTCTAAAAACTGCTCCCGAAAACTGCTCCTAGACACGATTGCATGCTTCCTTTCTAAAAACTGCTACCGAGAACAGCTCCCATAAACTGCTCCCGTAACTCACGTAGGAGGTTAACGTCTCCTGCATTTCTTCCTTATCATAGTTGCTTCTTCACCAAAAAAAAATGAAAAACGGACACATGAGATTGAGTTCCATGAAAAGTTTATGTGAAGCACAATTGTTTTATGCAAGAAGCATGCCATTATTTCACCAGTAGCGCTGTAATTTTTGATGATGTAGCAAGTGGCATCATTTTTTTTTTTGGCTTCTGGAGCAGTTAAATTGGTAAAAGGAAGCACATGCATGTGAAGCTACAATAATCCATGGTCTGGGACGGAAGCAAAGTAGGAATTTGGGAAGCACATCCTTGTAGATTCCATGGTCTGGGAGACTGGGACAGAAGCAACATAGAATCTAAGGTCTGGCAAGGAAGCAACGTAGAAGCCATGGTCTGGGAAGGAAGCATCATCGAATCCATGATCTGGGAAGGAAGCTTCGTGTGGTCTGCGGTAGAGGCGGAGGCGGTCGGCGTCATGCAGCGATCTCGGCGGCGAAGCACATCCTTGTGCTCGATGCGTACGCCAAGATTGATCGCCACAAGCTCGCCGACGAGAACCATGAATCAAATTGACCGTGCTCACCCTCCCCAGGAGTCCAGGACGCGACACGCTCCTGGCTGCACTTCCGTCTGCCGTCACACATGAATCAAACAGAATGCGCACGCTTAGATGTGGATTCTGGTGGAGCAGCACGCTGCGTGTTAGATGGGAGGGTCTGGCGCGTTGGAGAACAATGGCAGCATGCGGAGGAAAGCATGGCTGGCTCTTTGGTGGAGAAGCAATCTCGCGTGCATGTGGGCATGATGCGGCATCAGGGGGACTGTTTCTTCTTTGTTTATTTGAACGGTGGAAGCAACCTGGTGAGGGCCGTGCGATGGTATGCACATGAACGGCCACCGATCGGTCCGATGAATCGACTCCCATCGGGCTGCGATGTGGAGTGTTTACCAACATGTAGACATGAGAAATTAAACTGGGTGAAAAGTTACAAAACCACCCCACAACCGCCATTGCTGCAGTTAATCATGAAAAAACAATTAACTTATAAGAGATCTTACATACAGTATTATTTTCTGCTTCTAAACAGTAACTTATAAGAGATAGTTTCTCAGCGTAGTTTTTAGATCAAAGACAGCTTCTCCCTACTCTTTTTTTAGATCAGACTCACAAAACTGAACAGATATTTGCCGTTGGGTTGGGCCTGTCGGATGAACAGACCCACAAGCCTACAAACTAATTTGACTGGTCTACCTATTTTAGATCAGACTCACAAAACCGAACAGATATTTGCCTGGGCTGGGCCTGTCGGATGAACAGACCAACAAGCCAACAAAGTAATTTGACTAGCCTACCTATTCGGATGGACCATTCGTTTTGCTCGAGCCACTTTTCCAAATGCTAAAGAACTGGATATTGTAGCGTCGACTTTTGTAGGGCCGAGTTGCCGCCTATCCAGCTTGGGCCCACGGCACCGCACCTGAAGCGGCGCAGACCGTTCTCGAAACGATTTTTTCCCTATTAGGCTTTAATTTACCTGTTAGGAATTACGGAGTATATTGTTGGTTCCCACCCGGAACTAGTCGGATGGAGTAGATAATTAGTCCTGCGAATTATTACTTGGGCATAAAATTAGAATCGTTTCATGCTGGAGATTTCTCTAACATCCATGTTCATAATTATTCCAATTTGAAGTGGCACAGAGAAAAAGGGAATTCTAGCATCGTTTCGTTCGACGGTTTTAAAGTGTGTCCTCGTACCATGTTAACTCATCCTCAAACTCAAGTAATTGCGAGATTAATCAAGGGGAAATAAGCTAATAACACCAAAACTGACTACATCCCCTAATAAAATAGGCAAGCATGGTATGGTACAAGGGATTCTAGAGGAATAATAGGAAGTAATGTCACAGAATAGCCAAACTGGCGAGCCATCAGAATCGACAGGCCAGCATTAAATCCTGCTGGTTTTCTTTGAGGAAAGAGCTCAAAGGCTTGTGGTTCGCCCCCTGACCGAGCGAATCGATCTGGATCACGAGGAGAACCATCTTTCCAGTTGCACAATCAAGCAAAATCATGAGTGAAAAACAGATCAAGAAGACAAAAGAACAGAAACAAGATGCATCAAGGCAAGACGAGTTCGTCGTCATCGAACGCAATCGAAATCTTGGCGACGCCAACCAAGCAGAACCTCGAAGGAGAAAGGAACGGTGCTGATGAGAACAGGAAGACGATGGCGGCGAGTAGGTTGACGGCGGGCGGCGCCCGTGGTGGCGCATCACGTCGTTTATATAGAGAACTGCCTAGGTAGGGTAGGGCATCTTCTGCCGGATATTGGGCCATCCTGGGAATTGTGGAGCCAGCATATAGTAGCCCGTTTGGCTAGAAAGAGCCCAGGGAGGCCTGGGTAGGTTTACGGCTTTTTGTAGTACTGTGCCAATTTTTAATAAAGCCATCCTAATTCCGCGCGAATTTTTGAACTCATGTTTTATTTTTTCCTTTTGTATTGATCTTAAGCGACTTTGCTTAGCTATTCCTTGGACTACGGAAACAAGAATGTGTTATGACATGAGAAATTCAACATCCACTCAACGCACATTAGATCGAGACATTTCTTCAATGTTTTTACTCCATTGCGACTTTTCTATGCCACGTTTACACTCTTAGAATTGTACGCTCACACCTCGCTAAATTACCTTGTCAACTCTTCAAAACAAATGCATTAGTACATGTTACCTTACATGTACCATATAATCAGCCAAAAACACAAGTTTACTCGTTGTTCCAATAATAACTACTTAAAGATACAATTAACCAGCCTACTTGAAACACATACCCTTTCAGTATAGTAGATAGTAGATACAAACAAGTAATGATCCAGGTTAGCTGTTGGGTTAATCTAAACCCACTACATACGGAGCTCCCTCTCTGTCACCAACTAAACTTGCATCCTTTACATCGTTTATTGAAGGAAACTGACGAACCACTCGAATTCTCTCCATCAAAGTCGTAAAATGTTTTTCGGGTGGTCGGTGTAGCTTGGACGATGCCAAAGGAATCTATGAAGACTCGTGTTGTGTTGTCCTAACGTTGGCGCCCATCAACCAAAGTGGAGACGTGTTGTCAACGTTTGTCCTTGTCCATGGTGTGCATATTTTTGGGAGTGAAGGGCATATATGAAATATCAACTATTTGGGGGTGAAAATTTGAGTATAACATGAGTGGTTTGAATACATCAATGGCTATGCATACAGGTAGTTCTCTTCTCGCATGCGCTGTTTTGATGATCATTCTCTAATTTAGAAATTGTTTCAGAGAACAATGTCCATGGGCTATAGCTGAAGGGGTTAAAATGGAGGTTAATTTCCCTATTTTCAATAGAACGGTCGCGATAAAATAGCAATATATCTCGTTGTTGGCTTACAAAAAGGACTTTGTGTAAAAGTAAACTATCTTGGTGATAAAACTAAACAATGAAAGTATTACACACTAGGGGAAGCCCGTTGAGTAGTGGCTTCCCAAACCAGTTCCCGCGACCTCAAGCTCGTCTGCGTAAGGGACAAAATTTTCACATCCCCGTCCCTACAAAAAACTCACCTCAGGCCCTCCAGCAGCTCACCCACCACGTGGGTTTGAGACGTCATACTGCTCCATGACGAGGCGTACGAATGCGAGCGGGCTCCCGCAAAAGTTCCACCTTTAGTGATAAGGGGTGGCCCGATCTTCTCAGTAAGCAACGGTGGTGATGATGATCACGGGGTGATGGCAGCGGAGATACACGACGATGAAGTGGATGATAACTTGTATGAGGCAACGAGATCTCTCGATTGGTCCCCGTCGCCAATGCAACGGCTCTCAACCCCGCAAGATATTCGCAACTCCACACACTTGCGCACGTAGCCGCCGACCACGAAGCGGTAAGTTGCAACCGTCTAAATCCCAATGGAACAGCAGATCACACAATACTTTTTCAGGATCTACACAATATCAAGCAATATGGTGTAGGGATTCAATAGTTTTGCTAGAGCAAACAACTAAGAACTAGGGTTTATCTTAAACTTGGTCTAAAGCAGCTAGGGGGGTGTCCTGGGCACTTATATAGGTGTCCGGGACGAGTTCTGGTCGAAAAGATACAAGAATAACCGACCCGGAATAGATGCGGTCGAGACGGACTCGGACGAATCCGGTCTGGAATCCGGTCAACCGGGCCAGGGACCGGGTCGGCCAGTCTGGCGTCCGGTCGACCGGGCGGCAACCGGAAACTTCGCAACTTTCCGGTTTATGCCCGGTACGATGCATCATATCCGGTTGGCGACCGGTCAACCGGGCTGTGGACCGGGCTGGCCGGTCTGGGGCCCGGTTGGACCGGGTGCTGGACCGGCCTGGACGTCGTCTTCTCCTCTCGCGCATGCCTCCCGCTCTCCCTCGCGCGACCATGAGATATCTTCATGTCCAGCTCCATGTCCAGCTTCACGTCCATCTTGACGTCCGTCTTCATGTCCAGCTGCTCCTCTACTCCTCGTGCGACGCTCGTCTCCTCTTGATACCCGATGATACATAAGTAATAGGATTTAGGCGAGTATAAAGTTCTCATCAATCAAAGTACCGTTTAGAAACAAGTTCACCTGTTGTTTAAGTAGCTTCGCACGAGCCCTTGTAATTGGTCCAATCCAAACTTCATTGGACTTGAGCTTCACAGCAGGTTCATCTTCATTTATCAATGACGGAGGTAGTGGTGTAGTAGGGATGTCCTCATCATCTCCCCCCCCTTCAAAAGGCGTCGACCTCGACGCTCCAAGGTCTTCTCCGTCATATGGTGTCAAATCAGCAACATTGAAAGAATTACTGACACCAAACTCATCAACTGGAGGATCTATCGAGTATGCATTATCATTGATCTTGGCAAGCACTTTGTAAGGACCAGCACCACGAGGTTTCAACTTAGACTTCCGCAGCTTCGGGAACCTATCCTTGCGAAAATGTACCCAGACCATATCACCAGGCTTGAACAACATCTCTTTGCGCTTCTTGTTCATCCTTGCAGCATTGCTCTTGCCTTTCTTCTCGATCAACTCTTTAGTCTTCACATGGATCTTACGCACAAAATCTGCCCTCTTGGATGCCTCCATATTAACTCTCTCATGTATGGGCAAAGGCAACAAGTCAAGTGGAGTAATGGGTTTGAAACCATACACCACCTCAAAAGGACACAACTCCGTGGTAGAATGTAGCGCCCTGTTGTAAGCAAACTCTACATGTGGCAAACACTCTTCCCACTCCTTCAGGTTCTTCTTGATCATGGATCTCAACAGTTGTGACAAGGTTCGATTCACCACCTCAGTTTGACCATCAGTTTGGGGATGACAAGTAGTGCGACAACGGTAGCTTCGTCCCTAGCTTTCCCCAAAGTGTCTTCCAAAAGTAGCTCATGAACTTCACATCACGATCGAAACAATAGTCTTCGGGACTCCATGTAGTCGAACAATCTCCCCGAAAAACAGAGTTAGCAATATGCGACGCATTGTCGCTTTTGTGGCGAGCAATAAAGTGTGACATTTTAGAAAATCTGTCCACTACCACAAATATAGAATCATGGCCTCTTTTAGTACGCGGCAAACCCAACACAAAATCCATACTAATATCCTCCCAAGGTGTAGTAGGTGCCGGTAAAGGAGTATACAAACCGTGAGGCTTCAACTTGGACTTGGACTTGTTGCAAGTAATGCATCTCTTTACATACCTGTCCACATCCCGCCTCATCTTTGGCCAATAAAAGTGATCAGCGAGCATGAGTAGCGTCTTCTCACGCCCAAAGTGACCCATCAAACCTCCAGCATGTGATTCCTGCAATAAGAGCAAACGCACAGACGATTCTGGAACACATAGTTTGTTAGCTCTAAACAAGAACCCATCGTGTATGTGATACTTTTTCCATGCTTTACCCATAACACACAAGCGGTACGGCTCAGCAAAATCATGATCGGTCGCATATAAATCACATAACACCTCTAATCCAGGAATTTTAACATCAAGATGGGTTAATAGCATAGTCTTCCTAGATAGAGCATCGGCAACAATATTATCTTTTTCCTTCTTATGCTTAATAATGTATGGAAAAGACTCAATGAACTCAACCCACTTAGCAAGACGCCTATGCAAAGTAGATTGGGCTTTCGGATATTTCAAAGCTTCATGATCAGAATGTATGATAAATTCTTTTGGCCACAAATAATGTTGCCAAACCTCAAGAACTCTAATTAAAGCATACAATTCTTTATCATATATTGGATAGTTCAACTTAGCACCGGAAAGTTTCTCGAAAAATATGCAATTGGGCGACCCTCTTGCATCAACACACCACCAATTCCAATACCACTAGCATCACATTCAATCTCAAATTGCTTATTGAAATCGGGAAGTGCAAGCAATGGTGCGAAGTTAACAATCGTTTCAGTTCATCAAAAGCATGATCTTGGGCAACGCCCCACTCAAATGCAACACCCTTTTTAGTCAATTCATTCAAAGGTGCAGCAATAGTAGAAAAATTGGGCACAAAACGGCGATAAAACCCAGCTAGACCATGAAAACTTCTTACTTGACTCACATTCATGGGAGTAGGCCAATTTTGAATAGCTTCAATTTTAGACACATCTACTTCTACTCCATGCTTAGAGACAACATAACCCAGAAATATGACCTTATCTTTGCAAAATGTGCACTTCTCAAGATTACCATAGAGTTTAGTATCACGCAACACTTGCAAAACATGTCGAATATGTATAATATGATCAGATTCATTGCGGCTGTAGATTAATATGTCATCAAAATACACAACCACAAACTTGCCAATAAAATCACGGAAAACATGGTTCATCAGTCTCATGAAAGTGCTAGGTGCATTAGTTAAACCAAAAGGCATTACTAACCACTCATATAAACCAAATTTTGTTTTAAAGGCGGTTTTCCACTCATCCCCTTCTTTCATCCTAATTTGATGATAACCACTACGCAAATCAATTTTAGTGAAAACAGCAGCACCACTCAATTCATCTAGCATATCCTCTAAGCGGGAATAGGATGACGATATCGAATAGTAATGTTGTTTATCGCTCTACAATCTACGCACATACGCTGAGTACCATCTTTCTTAGGAACAAGAATAACAGGAACAACACAAGGACTAAGGCTTATGCGGATATAACCTTTGTCGAGTAGCGCTTGTACTTGCTTCTGTATCTCCTTCCTCTCTTCGGGGTTCGTTCTATATGGCGCCCGATTGGGTAGCGAAGCTCCGGGAATCAAGTCTATTTGATGCTCAATACCTCGCAATGGTGGAAGTCCTGCGGGTACCTCGCCCGGAAAAACGTCGCCAAATTCCTGCAAAACATTAGAAACACCAATAGGAAGAGGGGTCATGTCGTTAGAAACCAAAACCGTACCCCTGTATAAGAGCACAAGAGGCATGGCTGTAGGATCCTCACTAAATTCTCTCATGTCTTTTTTGGTGGCTAAGGAGACTAAGGAATTCACTCTCTCACTTTTCGTTTTATCACTCACAACATTACAATTCTCTCACCTATCTAATGAAGCATCCTCCAAGTTGACTTCAATTTTCTGACGAGACTCATTGACAATTTGCTGTGGTGTCATAGGCTGTAAATTAATTTTCTTGCCCTTGAACTCCAAGTGATATGTATTAGCACGGCCATTGTGTTGCACTGAACGGTCATAGAGCCAAGGCCGTCCCAATAGTAGGTGACACACCGTCATAGGAACGACATCAAAATCAATGCAATCCTTATACGGTCCAATAGCAAACTCAACACGCACCATGTGGTTTACCTTCATCTCACCATTGTCGCTCAACCACTGAATATAGTATGGATGCGGGTGCGGTAGATACTTCAACTTCAGCTTGGTGCATAACTCCTTAATTGCTAAATTGCGGCAACTCCTGCTGATACGTCTCCGACGTATCGATAATTTCTTATGTTCTATGCCATATTATTGATGATACCTACATGTTTTATGCACACTTTATGTCATATTAGTGCATTTTCTGGAACTAACCTATTAACAAGATGCCGAAGTGCCAGTTCCTGTTTTCTGCTGTTTTTGGTTTCGAAATCCTAGTAACGAAATATTCTCGGAATTGGACGAAATGAAGACCCGGGGCCCTATTTTTCCACGGAGCTTCCGGAAGACCGAAGAACACACGAAGTGGGGCCACGAGGTGGCCAAGCTATAGGGCGGCGCGGCCCAAGCCCCGGCCGCGCCGACCTATAGCGTGGGCCCCTCGTTAGCCCCCGACTCCGCCCTTCCGCCTACTTAAAGCCTCCGTCGCGAAAACCCCGATGCGAAAAACCACGATACGGAAAACCTTGCCGAGACGCCGTCGCCGCCGATCCCATCTCGGGGGATTCGGAGATCTCCTCCGGCACCCTGCCGGAGAGGGGATTCATCTCCCGGAGGACTCTACACCGCCATGGTCGCCTCCGGAGTGATGAGTGAGTAGTTCACCCCTGGACTATGGGTCCATAGCAGTAGCTAGATGGTTGTCTTCTCCTCATTGTGCTTCATTGTTGGATCTTGTGAGCTGCCTAACATGATCAAGATCATCTATCTGTAATTCTATATGTTGTGTTTGTCGGGATCCGATGGATAGAGAATACCATGTCATGTTAATTATCAAGTTATTATACATGTGTTGTTTATGATCTTGCATGCTCTCCGTTTCTAGTAGAGGCTCGGCCAAGTTTTTACTTTTAACTCCAAGAGGGAGTACTTATGCTCGATAGTGGGTTCATGCTCGCATTGACACCTGGGGAGTGACGAAACCCCTAAGGTTGTGTTGTGCTTGTTGCCACTAGGGATAAAACATTGGCGCTATGTCCGAGGATGTAGTTGTTGATTACATTACGCACCATACTTAATGCAATTGTACGTTGCTTTGCAACTTAATGCTTGGAGGGGTTCGGATGATAACCTGAAGGTGGACTTTTTAGGCATAGATGCGGTTGGATGGCGGTCTATGTACTTTGTCGTAATGCCCAATTAAATCTCACTATACTTATCATGTCATGTATGTGCATTGTTATGCCCTCTCTATTTGTCAATTGCCCGACTGTAATTTGTTCACCCAACATGCTTTTATCTTATGGGAGAGACACCTCTAGTGAGCTGTGGACCCCGGTCCATTCTTTAATACTGAAATACAAATCTGTTGCAATACTTGTTTTTCTGTTTTCTCTCGCAAACAATCATCTTCCACACAATACGGTTAATCCTTTGTTACAGCAAGCCGGTGAGATTGACAACCTCACTTGTTTCGTTGGGGCAAAGTACTTTGGTTGTGTTGTGCGGGTTCCACGTTGGCGCCGGAATCTACGGTGTTGCGCCGCACTACATCCCGCCGCCATCAACCTTCAACGTGCTTCTTGGCTCCTCCTGGTTCGATAAACCTTGGTTTCTTTACGAGGGAAAACTTGCTGCTGTGCGCATCATACCTTCCTCTTGGGGTTGCCCAACGAACGTGTGAAATACACGCCATCAAGCATATTTTCCGGCGCCGTTGTCGGGGAGATCAAGACACGCTGCAGGGGAGTCTCCACTTCTCAATCTCTTTACTTTGTTTTTGTCTTGCTTTATTTTATTTACTACTTTGTTTGCTGCATTATATCAAAACACAAAAAAATTAGTTGCTAGTTTTACTTTATTTACTGTCTCGTTTGCCATATCAAAAACACAAAAAAAATTAGTTACTCGCATTTACTTTACTTAATTCATCATGTTTCCTTTTAATTTTACCACAAAGAACATACCGGTAGGACAAGGGTCTATAATTGGGAGGAACAATATAGAAGAATTTTTCACCCATGTTAGTACCGTTGAAGATTTTGAAGATAGACACTTGGTAGAACTAGCTCCTACTTATGAAATTGCTGCTGCTTGCTTTAGTTCGCTTGTTGGAAACTAAATTTGTTAATCTCAATCCTATAATCCAACACATGTTTCTTACACTTGGTGATTTGGAAGAGGGGGAAAAGAAAGATTTTGTTTTAGAAACCCTTCTTAGAGAATTTGGTGGTCTAGCAAGAGAGGCTAGAAAGGTCTTTGCTAAATTTAATATGCTTGGTTCTCATACTAATTTTGTTAGCCTCCTTGAAAAAATGGATATGGATAGGATAAGGTATACTAATAATGTTAGTGATGGAGGGGAGATCAAAGCACCAATACCATGTAAACTCCTAGCTATGAATGATGCACTAGAAAATAACTATGCTTGGCTTGTTCCTGAAAATTTGTTCGATGAGAGTAGCAAGCCCAAGACTAATGAAAAGGGAGACAGCTGAAACTTATGTATCCAATATACTATGCATGGTTGAGAAAACTCCAAACCCCGCTGTAGGTGCACCACCCTTCGATGTTACTTGAGATACACTTTACGCGCCTAGGCTGAAAGGCGTTAAAGAAAAGCGCTTATGGGAGACAACCCATGTTTTTACTACAGTACTTTGTTTTATATTTGTGTCTTGGAAGTTGTTTACTACTGTAGCAACCTCTCCTTATCTTAGTTTTGAGTTTTGTTGTGCCAAGTAAAGTCTTTGATAGAAAAGTAAGTACTAGATTTGGATTACTTACGCAGTTCCAGATTTCTTTCTTTGTCACGAATCTGGGTCTATCTCCCTGTAGGTAGCTCAGACAATTACGCCAATTTACGAGCATGATCCTCAGATATGTACGCAACTTTCATTCAATTTGAGCATTTTCGTTTGAGCAAGTCTGGTGGCCTAATAAAATCCATCTTTACGGACTGTTCTGTTTTGACAGATTCTGTCTTTTATTTCGCATTGCCTCTTTTGCTATGTTGGATGAATTTCTTTGATCCACTAATGTCCAGTAGCTTTATGCAATGTCCGGAAGTGTTAAGAATGATTGTGTCACCTCTGAACATGTGAATTTTTATTATGCACTAACCCTCTAATGAGTTGTTTCGAGTTTGGTGTGGAGGAAGTTTTCAAGGATCAAGAGAGGAGTATGATGCAATATGATCAAGGAGAGTGAAAGCTCTAAGCTTGGGGATGCCCCGGTGGTTCACCCCTGCATATATTAAGAAGACTCAAGCGTCTAAGCTTGGGGATGCCCAAGGCATCCCCTTCTTCATCGACAACATTATCAGATTCCTCCCCTGAAACTATATTTTTATTCGGCCACATCTTATGTACTTTGCTTGGAGCGTCGGTTTGTTTTTGTTTTTTGTTTTGTTTGAATAAAATGGATCCTAGCATTCACTTTATGGGAGAGAGACACGCTCCGCTGTTGCATATGGACAAATATGTCCTTAGGCTCTACTCATAGTATTCATGGCGAAGTTTCTTCTTCGTTAAATTGTTATATGGTTGGAATTGGAAAATAATACATGTAGTAAATTGCTATAATGTCTTGGATAATTTGATACTTGGCAATTGTTGTGCTCATGATTAAGCTCTTGCATCATATACTTTGCACCCATTAATGAAGAAATACTTAGAGCTTGCTAATTTGGTTTGCATATTTGGTTTCTCTAGAGTCTAGATAACATCTAGTATTGAGTTTTGAACAACAAGGAAGACGGTATGGAGTCTTATAATGTTTACCATATGTCTTTTATGTGAGTTTTGCTGTACCGTTCATCCTTGTGTTTGTTTCAAATAACCTTGCTAGCCTAAACCTTGTATCGAGAGGGAATACTTCTCATGCATCCAAAATACTTGAGCCAACCACTATGCCATTTGTGTCCACCATACCTACCTACTACATGGTATTTATCCGCCATTCCAAAGTAAATTGCTTGAGTGCTACCTTTAAAATTCCATCATTCACCTTTGCAATATATAGCTCATGGGACAAATAGCTTAAAAACTATTGTGGTATTGAATATGTACTTATGCACTTTATCTCTTATTAAGTTGCTTGTTGAGCGATAACCATGTTTACGGGGACGCCATCAACTATTCTTTGTTGGATATCATGTGAGTTGCTATGCATGTCCGTCTTGTACTGAAGCAAGAGAGATCTACCACCTTCATGGTTGGAGCATGCATATTGTTAGAGAAGAACTTTGGGCCGCTAACTAAAGCCATGATTCATGGTGGAAGTTTCGGTTTGGACATATATCCTCAATCTCATATGAGAATAATAATTGTTGCCACATGCTTATGCATTAAAGAGGAGTCCATTATCTGTTGTCCATGTTGTTCCGGTATGGATGTCTAAGTTGAGAATAATCAAAAGCGAGAAATCCAAAATGCGA
Organism: Lolium rigidum; assembly: GCF_022539505.1. NCBI lineage: Eukaryota > Viridiplantae > Streptophyta > Magnoliopsida > Poales > Poaceae > Lolium > Lolium rigidum. The sequence goes on from NC_061511.1 coordinate 266,664,562, forward strand.
GCTTTCTCCTTAGACCTTTGTACGGGCGGCATGGAGGTACCCCATTGTGACACTTGGTCAAAACATGTGCATTGCAAAGATCCGGTAGTCCAAGTTAATTAGGACAAGGTGCGGGCACTATTAGTATACTATGCATGAGACTTGCAACTTGTAAGATATAACTTTCATAACTCATATGCTTTATTACTACCGTTGACAAAATTGTTTCATGTTTTCAAAATAAAAGCTCTAAGCACAAATATAGCAATCGATGCTTTCCTCTTTGAAGGACCATTCTCTTTACTTTTATGTTGAGTCAGTTCACCTATTTCTCTCCACCTCAAGAAGCAAACACTTGTGTGAACCGTGCATTGATTCCTACATACTTGCATATTGTACTTGTTATATTACTCTATGTTGACAATTATCCATGAGATATACATGTTACAAGTTGAAAGCAACCGCTGAAACTTAATCTTCCTTTGTGTTGCTTCAATACCTTTACTTTGATTTATTGCTTTATGAGTTAACTCTTATGCAAGACTTATTAATACTTGTCTTGAAGTACTATTCATGAAAAGTCTTTGCTTTATGATTCACTTGTTTACTCATGTCATCACCATTGTTATGATCGCTGCATCCACTACATATGTTTACAAATAGTATGATCAAGGTTATGATGGCATATCACTTCGAAATTATCTTTGTTATCGTTTTACACCGCTCGGGACGAGCGAGAACTAAGCTTGGGGATGCTTGATACGTCTCCGACGTATCGATAATTTCTTATGTTCTATGCCATATTATTGATGATACCTACATGTTTTATGCACACTTTATGTCATATTAGTGCATTTTATGGAACTAACCTATTAACAAGATGCCGAAGTGCCAGTTCTCGTTTTCTGCTGTTTTTGGTTTCGAAATCCTAGTAACGAAATATTCTCGGAATTGGACGAAACGAAGACCCGGGGACCTATTTTTCCACGGAGCTTCCGGAAGACCGAAGAACACACGAAGTGGGGCCACGAGGTGGCCAAGCCATAGGGCGGCGCGGCCCAGGCCCTGGCCGCGCCGACCTATGGTGTGGGCCCCTCGTCAGCCCTCCGACTCTGCCCTTCCGCCTACTTAAAGCCTCCGTCGCGAAACCCCTGATGCGAAAAACCACGATACGGAAAACCTTCCAGAGACGCCGTCGCCGCCGATCCCATCTCGGGGGATTCCGGAGATCTCCTCCGGCACCCTGCCGGAGAGGGGATTCATCTCCGGAGGACTCTACACCGCCATGGTCGCCTCCGGAGTGATGAGTGAGTAGTTCACCCCTGGACTATGGGTCCATAGCGGTAGCTAGATGGTTGTCTTCTCCTCATTGTGCTTCATTGTTGGATCTTGTGAGCTGCCTAACATGATCAAGATCATCTATCTGTAATTCTATATGTTGTGTTTGTCGGGATCCGATGGATAGAGAATACCATGTCATGTTAATTATCAAGTTATTATACATGTGTTGTTTATGATCTTGCATGCTCTCCGTTTCTAGTAGAGGCTCGGCCAAGTTTTTACTTTTAACTCCAAGAGGGAGTACTTATGCTCGATAGTGGGTTCATGCCTGCATTGACACCAGGGGAGTGACGGAAACCCCTAAGGTTGTGTTGTCTTGTTGCCACTAGGGATAAAACATTGGCGCTATGTCCGAGGATGTAGTTGTTGATTACATTACGCACCATACTTAATGCAATTGTCATGTTGCTTTGCAACTTAATACTTGGAGGGGTTCGGATGATAACTCTGAAGGTGGACTTTTTAGGCATAGATGCGGTTGGATGGCGGTCTATGTACTTTGTCGTAATGCCCAATTAAATCTCACTATACTTATCATGTCATGTATGTGCATTGTTATGCCCTCTCTATTTGTCAATTGCCGACTGTAATTTGTTCACCCAACATGCTTTTATCTTATGGGAGAGACACCTCTAGTGAGCTGTGGACCCCGGTCCATTCTTTAATACTTGAAATACAAATCTGTTGCAATACTTGTTTTCTTGTTTTCTCTGCAAACAATCATCTTCCACACAATACGGTTAATCCTTTGTTACGGCAAGCCGGTGAGATTGACAACCTCACTTGTTTCGTTGGGGCAAAGTACTTTGGTTGTGTTGTGCAGGTTCCACGTTGGCGCCGGAATCTACGGTGTTGCGCCGCACTACATCCCGCCGCCATCAACCTTCAACGTGCTTCTTGGCTCCTCCTGGTTCGATAAACCTTGGTTTCTTTCTGAGGGAAAACTTGCTGCTGTGCGCATCATACCTTCCTCTTGGGGTTGCCCAACGAACGTGTGAAATACACGCCATCACCCGCCATCAATAATGACCTTGCAAGCCTTGTTGTCAACACCCGGATTTTTAAGTCCAGATGCCTGTTATGCCATACATCGCAATCCCAGGAATATTGTTGTTGCGAGACATAACAGTTGAATATCATAAGTCATCATTCATTACATATCATAGTCGTCTTACAAATAGATCACATGATCCAATATTACAATAATAGTTGAACTATTGTTTCAACACACATCACAAATACATAGCGGAAGCGTAGTAGTAGTAGTGGACTATCTAATCCACAGGCCAACGCTTGACGTCAGGAGTAGTCCTAGTTGTCGTAGACGTCCTGCTATCCATCATCTTCATACTGTTGCTCCTCTTCAT
>NC_061511.1:266667348-266691945 GCF_022539505.1 Lolium rigidum
TTTGCGGTTAGGACAATCTCTCTTGAAGTGACCCTTGTCACCACATGTATGACAAACCATATCACGGTTACGCGCAGTAGACACATTAGAGCCACTCGTACTTGCAGCAGATTCGGACTTCTTTGTGTTAGACACATTGGAGACCGGTTTACTAGGCGGAGTAGAGTAAGGTGCGGAGCGCGTCAAAGGCGCCGGCGCCGAAGATGGTGCCGCGCGGGGTGTGAAACGCCCACCTCCTGTAGCTCGACCTTTGATCTTTGCTCGTCAGCCAACTGTGATTCAGATTCTCTTGCATGATGTAACAATTGATTCATATTAGTGTAGCTGTAGTGACGAACAATGCCTTTGATATCATACTTCAAACCGTTGAGGAAACGCTGCATTGTCATCTCAAGAGACTCACGGACACGGCCACGCTGCATAAGCATCTCCATCTCCATGTAGTATTCATCCACAAGTCTTCACACCTTGTCTCAATAGAGTCAGCCTTATCATATATATTCCGCAAGTAATTTGTAGGCACAAAGCGAGAAGTCATTGCCTCCTTCATGGCACGCCATGTGCGTATAGGCTGCTCACCATCCTCGTCTTGATTACGAACAAAAGCATCCCACCAACGCAAAGCGTAGCCATCAAACTCGGAAGAAGCAAGCTTGATCTTCCGGTCTTCAGTATAATGTGGATGTAAGCTCCACAACTTCTCAATCTTGAGCTCCCAAGTGAGGTATTCTTCAACATCAGCTCCTCCTTCAAACTTGGGTATAGAAAACTTGGGCTTACCCAAACCATCTTCCTCATCTTGTCCACGACCATTGCGGCCAAGTGGAACCCAACTACGAGGACGATGACCACATGGCGCATCACGAGCATTGTGTGCGTCATCTTGAAGCTCAGGATCTTCGTCATCTTCTTGTTGTTGTTGCGCGGTCAAATTCTCAACAGCCAAACGCAAATCAGCAAGACTGCGTTGTACATCCATCATTTGATCTTGCATTGTAGTGACGGTCACATGAGTAGCATCCAACTTTTGGGAGATCTCTTCAACCTTCCCATTAAGCACATCGTCCTGAGCGCGGAATTCACGTCGCATCTCATTACGAAGAGCCTCATATTCCCTCCATGTGATGATATCTGCAGCACTCTTGTTTTCCCCGGTTAACAAGTTTATGATCACTAGCAGACATCGTTAGTAGATTAGTGCACTAAATCAAAAATATATGGTGGTACTCTCACAACTCACTCAAAACTCGATAAGAAAAGGAAATCTTACCGTTCCAAAGTAAATTAGTGTTGCTTACCACTTGTAGTAACAACTAGTGCACGGATGTAGCGAAGCGAATATCAAGGGTATAAGAACAAATCACACGACAAAGCAGGGTATATGTGGGGCTGTAGGTAGGCTACCTATTTGCACCAATAACAAGCTCTAGCGCTGACCGTAGACAACCAATGATACTCACACAAGGCGATATAATGGGGCAATGCAACTATATGTGGGAAAGGTTGCAATGCACAAGAGAGACGCTAGCAAAGCTCAACGAGACAGGCACAAGATTGCTCAACTACGGGTGCAGTAAAGTAAACTTAGTCCTTCACTTGATTCAACTAGCACGGCACTTTTTTTTTTGGATTTTCTGTTTGTAGAACACACGCAGCTATGTAGCTCTTTTTGCTTCTTTTTAATTTTTCTTTTTTTTTTTTTTGATTTTCTGACACAACTCCTTGATAACACGGCCAACAGCAAATATGCAAAGCACCGAGAACCTAACGGGCAGCCTGTCGAGCGGTAAAACTAGTCTCTTCTGGGGAAGTTCCTAGTCACTTTATATCGAAAGGCTGTGTCTATGGTTGGGAACAAGCACACTGTACGCTATGTGGACTCGGAGTAACAAAAACTGACACAATATGATAAACTATATGATAGAGAAAACACAAACCCTAACAATACTAGATGGAAAGAAAAAGATACGCAAAACAACTACGAAAAGCAACTAAAACTCGAAATTAGTGCAATCTAAGGCTATGGCAAACCCTAACCCTAATTTTTATGGCTTTTTCTGGATAGGAAACACTCACAACTCAACTATGGGGTGGATTGTGGATGGCTTACCGAGGAAAACTGGAAATCTGATACCAAGATGATAAGGGGTGGCCCGATCTTCTCAGTAAGCAACGGTGGTGATGATGATCACGGGGTGATGGCAGCGGAGATACACGACGATGAAGTGGATGATAACTTGTATGACGCAACGAGATCTCTCGATTGGTCCCTGTCGCCAATGCAACAGCTCTCAACCCTGCAAGATATTCGCAACTCCACACACTTGCGCACGTAGCCGCCGACCACGAAACGGTAAGTTGCAACCGTCTAATTCCCAATGGAACAGCAGATCACATAATACTTTTTCAGGATCTACACAATATCAAGCAATATGGTGTAGGGATTCAATAGTTTTGCTAGAGCAAACAATTAAGAACTAGAGTTTATCTTAAACTTGGTCTAAAGCAGCTAGGGGGGCGTCCTGGGCACTTATATAGGTGTCCGGGACGAGTTCTGGTCGAAAAGATACAAGAATAACCGACCCAGAATAGATCTCGGTCGAGACAAGACTCGGACGAATCCGGTCTGGAATCCGGTCAACCGGGCCAGGGACCGGGTCGGCCGGTCTGGCGTCCGGTCGACCGGGCGGCAACCGGAAACTTCGCAACTTTCCGGTTTTTGCCCGGTACGATGCATCATATCCGGTTGGCGACCGGTCAACCGGGCTGTGGACCGGGCTGGCCGGTCTGGGGCCCGGTCGGACCGGGTGCTGGACCGGCCTGGACGTCGTCTTCTCCTCTCGCGCATGCCTCCCGCTCCTCCCTCGCGCGACCATGAGATATCTTCATGTCCAGCTCCATGTCCAGCTTCACGTCCATCTTGACGTCCGTCTTCATGTCCAGCTGCTCCTCTACTCCTCGTGCGACGCTCGTCTCCTCTTGATACCCGATGATACATAAGTAATAGGATTTAGGCAGTATAAAGTTCTCATCAATCAAAGTACCGTTTAGAAACAAGTTCACCTGTTGTTTAAGTAGCTTCGCACGAGCCCTTGTAATTGGTCCAATCCGAACTTCATTGGACTTGAGCTTCACAGCAGGTTCATCTTCATTTATCAATGACGGAGGTAGTGGTGTAGTAGGGATGTCCTCATCATTTAGGTCATTTTATGTTTCCTGGTTCAAATTTTGGACCAAAATTTTAACTAGAAAAGGAACAAGTGGGACTTTAGCGAGATCCCGCTTGCATGCTTAAACATGTGCACCTAACTACGACATTGTTTATGGAGTGATAGAAAATCTGATTCAAAAGGAAAATCACTTGCTGCATGGGATATCATTTGTAAACCTAAGGAAAAGGGTGGCTTGGGTATCCTTGATTTTCATAAACAGAATGAAGCACTGTTCTTCAAACATCTACACAAATTTTTCAATAAAGTGGATATTCCCTGGGTCAATCATGTGCGGAATCATTATCCTATTGGTGCTACTGAAGCTACAAATATATCTGGTTCTTTTTTGTGGAGAGATATCATGAAACTTGTTGATAAATTCATAGCAATTTTCACTGACACACATGGAAATGATGACACCATTCTCTTCTGGAATGACATTTGGAGTGGGATCACACCTCCTAAGGAATTCCCAAAATTACATTCTTTTGCTCTCAATTCTTTGCTATCAGTCAAGGAGGTTTTTATCCGTGAGGATAGAACATCTCTTTTTTTGTAGAACTTTATCTCAACAAGATTATGAGGAATATATCGAAATGAAAGCATTTTTAAACTCTATCTAATTGGATCACTCAAGGAATGATGGTTGGCAAACCATTTGGAAGTATGGTGTGTGCAAATTTTTACTACAAGCACTTTATATCCATATTACTACAAGTAAACTTTATTCTTGGATTTGGAAAAGCACGGTGCTACCGAGAACTTAAGTGTTTGCCTGGTTACTGGTCAGTGGCAGAATGAATACCGGAGATATGCTTAGGAAGAGACACTGGAATGTTACAAATGATTACACTTGTGTGTTATGCCCTTGCCATATAAGTTAGGACTGGGCTCATCTATTATTTGGCTGTAAGTTCATTACAAGAGTTTGGTAATATTTACAAACTGAATGGACACAAGAGGATAATATTGAGGGGATGTTCATAGCGGCAAAGATTGCTTTTGCTAAGTGATACATCTCAAACGTATCTATAATTTTTTATGCTCCATGCTTGTTTTACACCAATTCATATATGTTTTGTTTACACTTCATTGCACTTTTACATGATTTCTGGCACTAACCTATTAACAAGATGCCACAGTGTCAGTTCCCTGTTTTATGTTGTTTTTATATTTCAGAAAAGTTGTAAAGGAAATATTCTCAGAATTGAACGAAACAAAAGCCAAAGTCAATATTTTACCGAAACGAAGACGAAGTCCAGAGGGGGACGAAGAGGCGGAGCAGGTCGGCCAGACCACCCCTAGGCGTGGTCTGGACCTGGCCCGCGCCTAGGATAGGTCTGCGCCCACCAGGCGCCCCACCGACCTAAATCCTCCGCCTATTTATATATCTTCTCGGGAAACCCTGGATACCGGGAGCTTCCATCCACGAAAAGTTCCATCGCGACCGCCATCACTGAACCCATCTCGGGGGGTTCTGAAGCTCTTTCCGGCACCCTACTGGAGGGGGAAATCATCGCCGGAGGCATCTACATCGCCATGCCTGCCTCCGAAGTGATGCGTGAGTAGTTCATCCATGGACTATGGATCCATAGCCGTAGCTAGATGGTTGTCTTCTCCACCTGCTGCTTCATGTATCAATCTTGTGAGCTGCCCTAAATGATCAAGATCATCTTTATATAATCCTCTATGTTTTGTTTGCTAGGATCCACTGAATATTGAATACTATCTTGAGATTGATTATATATTCATGTCATATGTTATTTGTGATCTTGCATGCTCTCCGTTGCTAGTAGAAACTCTGGCCAAGTGGACACTTGTGACTCCAAGAGGGGGTATTTATGCTCGATAGTAGGTTCATGCCTCTAGTTTCCTGGGAGGGTGACTTTATTACTTCTAAGGTTGTAGATGTGTTGTTGCTACTAGGGAGAAAACAACAATGTTTTATCCAAGGGTAATTCTATTATTTACTTTACACACATTGCTTAATACGATAGTTTGTTGCTTGCAACGTTATACTGGAAGGGGTGCGGACGCTAACCTGAAGGTGGATTATTAGTCATAGACGCAGTTGGATTACGGTCTATGTATTATGTTGTAATGTCCAATACCAGATATCATAGTAATCATCTTGTCATGTATGGTCGATATTCTGTCAATTGCCCAACTGTAATTTATTCACCCAACATGTTATTTCTTTATGGAGAGACACCTCTAGTGAACTGTGAACCCCGGTCTTATTTCCTGTACTGATAAATTTAACTGCAATCTTGTTCTGTTTACTTTCTGCAAACATCTCCTTCCATTTGATACGTCTAATCCTTTGTGTTCAGCAAACCGGTGAGATTGACAATCTCACTGTAAGTTGGGGCAAACTACATTGGTTGTGTTGTGTGCAGGTTCCACATTGTTGCTGACGCCGGTAGTGCGCCCTGCCACTAGTAGCCAGCAACACCTTCAGAACTCACGACTTTCTCCTACTGGTCAATTAAACCTTGGTTTCGTACTGAGGCAAAACTTGCTGATGTGCTCATCACACCTTTTTCTTGGGGTTCCCAACAGCGTGTTCGCATACGCCGAGTACACGCCATCACTAAGTCTTTCTTCGATGAAGTGGTAATCTTGACTTGTTGGCACATCAGGAAGCAAAGAAATGAAGCTATTTTCCAAAAGTTTAAAGCTTCTTTCAGAGCCTGGCGCAGGAGATCAATCATGAGGCCACCTTGCATGTGCACAGGGTCAAGGATAAGCATACTAATATTTTCAAAACCTGGATTCAAACCCTTTTGTAAATCTATTTTTTATTTTTCCTTTTGTAGATAGACTTTGACCTTTTGTAAAGTGTGAGGTTTTCGTAAAATGTTGTGGGGGTTTTCCCCATAGTTTCTTGATAAAAAAAATCGGTCATTCATAGCATGTGTATCCGGTCAAAACATGTGGTAATGGAGGGCGGATGGGTAGCTAAAACTTAAAGGACAAAGGCACGATCAATCTAGGGCTTTGCAAGGTTTCTTTTTTGGGAGGGGGGAGGGGGTGGGGGTACATGTAAGATAGTTTGTTATGTTCCGGGTTTCATTAGTTATGTCCCATCCCCTACGTGTCAAGATCCTAAGGAAATTAAAATATACTCTAATCGTCCGTAATATATGAGCATCTCCAACATGCAATAGTACCTAAAATAGATCCCCCAAAAGTAGCAGCGGCCCTATTACATAGCATGTTTTATCCTATCATTAGACTGACAGATGGGACACATATGCTTGTGGGATATTTTTCTCTGTTTTCTTTGCTTTTCCTATTTCGTCGACATCGCATATTTCTTTTCTTGGTGGTGGAGTGGTTTTCATATAAGCGCGAATGGTGATGTGGCGAAGGAGAATGAGAGGTGTGTCAAGTAGTGTTGCATGATGATCTTGCTAAGGAGGATCAGAAGTGTGCCGGGTGGCGTAGTATGGTGGCTATCATAGGTGATCACACTGTGGATAAGTGAAACATCACCATCTTGGCAAAATGGAGCACCATGGCTAGAGAGCCCAGGTGTCTGCTTCCACGAGGTGGAGCAACAAAAGCACAACAATGGGAGAAGGGAGGTGGTGGTGGCCGGAAGGCCGGTGGAGCAGGAGTACTGGTGTGATGTGTTGGTGCTAAAGGAGGAGCACCACCATGGCGTCGACACACTGCAATGCATGAGCGGACCTTTCTCAAGGTGATATCACCTATCATGGTAAGGGTCGGTGTGGACTTCCTAGCCTATCATTTTTTGTGTTAGGTGTTGGAATAGATTTAGAAATGTCGGATGACATAGCAGCGGAGGCGACGAAGAGGAAGTTACGGAAAATGAGAATTCATGCCACAATGGTGGGTTGGGGGTTACTCCACCCCTTGGAATAGGGACTCGAGGGGGAAATCGAGGTCCTCTCTATTTTAGAGGCTTTGATAGGATCCTTGTTGGATCTCATTTTTTTCACCTCAACCCAAAAATTTGTATATATGCCTTATTGGAGGCCTCAAAGACCATCACCACTAGAAATCCCCCAAACAACTCCAATCCCAATAAACTGCCGCACTGTCTCAAAAGGACCGAAATATTGCTCTAGCATTGTGTCTAAAAGGTTCCCAATCCCTAAAAATAATCCAGATCTCCCCAAACGATCTACCTTCCTCCATGCACAATGGGGCTACCGAGATACCCAGGTCAGTTTAGCGCCGACATCATGTACCCCTCCCCACACGAGCCCTCGGCTCCCCCTATTAGGCCTTCCGTGCTCATGACACCGACTCACCGATTTGATGAGCTTCGGCTCCGCCCACGAGGCCAACCGTCATCTAGGAAGCTCCATTGCCCTTTAGAGGCGTCCCTAGGTGGAGACCCTACCCCGGAGCTCTACGGTTGTTCCTTCCCGACCTTCCATTCCTTTCTCCTCCACTTTACAAGTTTGATGGAGACGTTGTACTTCTTCTCCCTGCGCTTGGATGACCCCCTTGGTGCTCCCTGTTCTCCCTAGATCAGCAACGACCATCGCCGACCTTTTCACCTACCAGGTGTTCGACGACTTGATCACTATTTTCTCTCTTTCTTGTATGTTCTAATGTTTTTGTACAAATGTGTCAACTTAATTTTTACATGTAATTTTAATAAAAGAGTTTGCTTTGACGAGATTTTTTTGATGACTTGTCATCGGATGAGGAGTGGGTCATAAACAACTTTGTGCGACTGGTTGAGGATTTAGGGAATATTTTTTGTTTGATAATGGGGGTTTTATTACTTGATAAGTAAGCAATACACCCAACCTCTGCATATATAGCTAGGATGCACGCGACCGTATGAATTCACTTGATACATCTGAAATAAAACTGAAGTTCTTGACTAGTACTCAAAATAAAGAAACTAAAACACGCCTATGGAGAAGGAGGGCCAATCCGTAGATCACACTGCCATCCATGTTGAGAAAACATAACTCTCGTTGTATCCTCCAACTGTGTAGATACCTCCGTAAAGAGGTCGTGATGCTCCATCCGCTGTAGAGGCGACCATAAACGGGGCGTACCTGTGCACTGGTAGATGACCTGCATAAAATAATAAGATTTATTGTTAAAAACCATGTCATTTTACATAGCCACATCGATCAAATAACGGAAATCGCTCTCACCCTAATAACTATCTTAAACCTAGTATCCACACCATTGAGCTGGCACGAAAATATTCGCAATACTACGTGGTGGGTATAAGGCAGAACCTATCTGGATGGCTGACCATATAGATATAACAAATTTACTCTCGGAGAATAAGTGCTTTATGGTCTTGTCATGATGACAAAAGACATATTTTTTACTTTCTTGCCAATTTCCTTTTACAAAATTATCCTTGGTGAGAATCACCCCATGGCAAAGGTGCCACACAAACAGCTTTGGTTTTAGCGGTATCTTCATCTTCAAAATTTCAAATTAGTATCGATAGGAAAATCATGTAGGATTAAATCATTGGTACATGGAAGCCACCGAGAATGTACCACTCCCAGTAAGATTCTAACGACACATCAAATCCCTGTAACAAGTCATTCCATGATTCTTGTCTAGGTCCAATGAAATTACTTCTAAACGACATGTTCGGTGGAAATTTTTCCAACACCTTAGCGAGTGTATCGTTTTTTGTGCTACACAATATTGAAAGATGCATTCGAAACCTGGTTGATTGTTTATTTGGTTCAGCTTTTTCTAAAAACATTTCTGCTCTGTGATGCACTTTGTGTTGTGTGATGTACTGAACTTTTTGTATGCCTTCAAAATTGGACGTGGAACTATGTATTGCATGACCATAAAAGTTTGAATTATCATATATGTGTGATTATAGAGTGCATAGAACATTATGTAGGTAGGCACATGGTAGACCAAAATATTAAAGATCAGGGTTTTTGGGAGACTTGGGGAGACGTGGAGTTTCAGGATCGTAAAACCTTCTTTCGCCTTCTATCCTGTCCCTAAGGCTGGTCATTGTGTATATTATCATATAGTATTATCATGCATATGATACTTGTCTATGATACTATCACTATACTAGGTGGTATTATAGAGTAGTATCATAATTTTCTAAATTTATTGTTTTGTAGAATTCCAATACAAATATGTGTACACGATCTATTTAGCATGAACTTTTCTTGTAACATGCGCTATGATACAGTATCCACCTATGTTACTCTAATCTTATCTTTTCTCCTTAATTAGATGCCACATCAGTGATATTTTTGTAGGCCTAAGATATATGATACTACCTAAGATACTACCACTATGACCAGGGGCGGAGCTCCCAGTAGGGCCGCCCTACCTTGATTTTTGATGAATACAGTTAGATGCGCGTGTTTTTTCTGAAAATTTTGAGTGGTCATACATCGAAAACGGACTCCGTATGAGAAAGTTATGCGTGTTTCAGTAAAAACACTGCGCAAAATCGATTACAGGCCAAAAACATAGACTATTTTTACCTCCAAATATAAACTCGTATTCTAGATTCAATGTGAAGAATATTGCTTGTATTACAGAGATTTATCATTGAATGTACCCTAGTATATACAAGATAAACTCGAGTTATTCATTATACATACTTGTAGAATTGAAGATTTTTAGATATTTTCAAGACAAGTAATACTTTTTCCGACCGCGTTATTACTCCATTAAGATGACATAGGGTTTACCCGTGACGACATCAATAATTGAAAGGAATTTTCTAGCAACAAAAATAATCAAAATCGAGTAGCGCATCGAATGAGGGATAATCAAATGTCTTGATTATTTGAATTACATCATATTTTTTAAGAAGATGTAAAGCCTTGCCGTTGAGTTAGGTTTTTTAGGTTATACTTATAATCAAATATTTTTTTATTTTCATTGTATTGAGATAATACTACTTTTTAGGACTATTTCATATTTGCATCATTCAAAGTTCGCCTTATCTTAGATTTTTTTCGTCCTTCGCCACTGACTATGACCAGCCTAAACCTACTTTTAGGAACTGATGATGATGATTTTGAGGTACTAGTGGAAATGCTCTAATGGGCAAACACCCGCTCATCCTTAAACTGAACCACCTAGAAAAACAGAAAAATGCCACTGGAAGTTCCTTGATTCAACAACTAAACCAATATTCACAAAATGCACCTAGCTAACAGAAAACTTGCAAAATCCAACAAATATGTCGTTTCATCTTAGCCAGCCCGGTTCAAATTCATTCTGTACTTCAGTACCGCTGGCTCTGCAGAAGCGGGCTCATCGAATCGAACCCCAATGCGCGGTACAGCAGCAACGGCGGCACAGCCTCCGCTGCTGCTAGCCGCGCGTTCCATCTCTTTCGATCCGTGGCGACTGCCGGAGCCGGACGCCCTGCTGCCCCGGCGCGCGTGGGCAGCGATACCCGCGGACCTCAGCTCGAGTACTTCCCCGCACCCGCCGCACCGCAGCTTAGTGACCCCCCTCCGCGACGCCGTCATTGAATTGGGAGCCTGGAGCAGCTCCGAGCACTCGCCGCACACCACGAACGGCGCGGCCCCATGGACCGGGAAGCAGTGGCGCTTACGGGACCTCGCGCCGTGGCCGCTGTACGACGACGCCGACGACCACGAGGCGGAGCCGGTGCTCGCTTGATTCCGGAACATCCGGCGCGGCTCGTGCGCCTCCCCGTAGGCGGCGGGAAGCTCCCGCGCGAGCTGCGACTCCATCCGACGGAAGAGGCGGGACTCGCGTCGCGTCATCGCGCCCCTCGCGCTGCCGCTCGCCTGCGGCGGCTGCAGCTGGATGGCGACGATCATGCCACGGAGCTTGTCCAGCGCGTGCAGCAGGTCCCTGTTGAACGCCGGATCAGTCAATGGCGACGCCTTGACGGCGGATGGCTCCAGTCCGGACATGCTAGCAGACGTCCCCATCTCCCTCGTGCTCAGCGCCGATCGCCGGAGCTGCTGCTCCCCGGAGTTTCTTGGCGCCTCCTCTTGATCCGGGACAGAAAAGTCCCTTCGTCGTAGAATGCTCGGGTCAGAAGCGCTCGAGTCCCGCCTCGTCCGTCGAGACGACGCCCGGAGCTCAGCTACGCGGTTCTTCACCGATCGAACCTCACCTTGTCGGTCGTTCGACCCGACGTGGTTATCGCTGACGCCGCGAGGTGAGCAGCCATTGCTCCGAGACGTGTCATCCCGGGGCGATCGCGAATTGAAGCCTATGTTCGGTGACGGCGAGGAGGCTGCAATCCCCTGGCTGTTCGCATCGGAGTTGGAGTTGTAGCCACACGATAGCGGAGGAGGCTGGTCGCCGTCGACGTCGATGACCGAAGCTGGCGTGCAGGAAGCGTAGGGCTCCTCGTCAGAGTACACCGACGAAGTGTCGACGGCCGACAGGATCTCCAGCCTGCTCAGAGCGCGCTCGGCTTCGTCCTCCGTCGGCTCCGTGTTCTTGCCTGCACAGAGAGGCAGGACCGGAAAGAAAAAACAGATCAAAACTCAGCCTGTATTTCACAAAGAGTAATGAACTGCACTGCACAGGTCGGATTATGCATCCCACCTCGGATCGGAGTGCGGCATTTGCTGCAGTAGTAGACGGCGGCGTCGGTGTTCTGGCAGATGATGGCGCGGCAGTACGGGCACCGGCCGAACCGCGTCTTGGTGCCCCCGGCCTGCATCGCCGTCGGCTCGGAAGCTTTCTTCTGACGAAAAGGATTAAGGGAGGTTCAGGGGAAATAGCGAAAGCAACACTTTATTGGGTTCAGAGATTTCCAGAGTTCGTCGAGACTTTCTCAAACAGATTTCAGTTCAGTCTACCCTAAAAATGATCCCGATTCAGTCAATGAAATTGAATGCTCCTCTGGTTTAGGCTCATGTTGATAGTATTTTCTAATCAAACCAGCGTCAAGTGGGATGTCCATTCTTCCTCTTAATTTTGTCGAAAAAATGGTAGCTGGGAGCTGAGGTAGGAAGAAAGCTGGATTGTCAACTTCAAAACCTCATCAAATCGATGCTTCATTGGCCGTAATGGCCACTGGTCAACTAGAAACTGCCTAGCACAACGACTCTTCAGCGATCGATAAACTATGCCCACTTCGTCTTAGGATAGTTTTTGATCAATCGCATGGGTTTTGACTTGCAAACAGAGTAATCTAAAGTAACTAATCTGGGACGCAGATTTGAAATGCCCATCCGTCAAGAACATGGCATGGGATTACTGTACTCGTGGAGACATGGACACGGGCAAGCAAAGAGGAGCAGACAGACGTACGCACCTCTACGACAAAATCTTCAGAGATCAGAGCGCCTCCAATTCTTCACCTCTTCGTCAGACTTGCCCCTCAAAACGTAACCAACAAGAATCAATGCCTCTACAAGGTAGACGTCAGAGATGGATTTCTGTAACGTGAGGACAAAGGAAGAAGAAGTAGGAGGAGGTAGAGCACCAAGAAAGAGTCTTCCTGTGATCCTGTCTCGAGACAGCGAAAAAACAGCAATCCTAGGAAATTCTATTTTAGTACAGGCAGTACGTGGAAAGAAGTGGCCAGCATTATTTGGTAGTTGGAATTGGAACACAGCTTCATATAGCTGTGTAAAAAATGAAAGGAAGTATTATCATTTCGAGAGCTTTACAAAAAGAAATTGGGGTACTGAAATTATCATCTAACAGAGAAGTAGACCCAATTGCTGATAAAGATACAACTTTATCCTAGATGCTGATAAAGTCATTTCCCAAGTTCAAACTGCTTTTATTAAAAAGGAGAACCAGATTAGATGGGGTGTTACTTTTGCATGAAACCCTACGTAGTGCGAGATCTGGAAAGCAAAATGTTCTTCTTTTAAAGTTGATTTCGAGAAGGCTTATGGTACGATAAACTAGGATTTCGTGACACAAATTCTTAAAAGGGAAGGTTTTCCAGATAAATGTGTAGATTGGGTGCTTAGTACTAATAATGATGGTAAATTTGATATCGCACTAAATGATAGGATTGGTACTTATGTCAACATAAAAAAGGTTCGAGATATAGGCAGATCCTTTCTCAGCCATTTTGTTTAGCATTGTTGTCAGCCATTTCGTTTAACATTGTTGTAGATGATTTAGTTGTTTTAATTGACATAACCCACAAAGATGAACTTACCAAACCCTTCGTGTTTGATTTGGTAGAATATATCCTTATAATGTAACAGTATGCAAATGACACCACCTTTATGATTTTTTTTCATAGGGGTGTTTGAAGATGATTTTGACAGTGCTAGGAACCTGGGGAATTTGTTAAGTTTATTTGAGCATTATCTCGCTTGAAATAAATTTTAGCAAAAGCAAAGTTTTTTTGTTTTCGTGAAGCAAGGAGAAAAATGTGAATTATTTAACTATTTTTAGTTGTGTAGAAGGCACATTACCTCGTAAATACTTAGGTGTTAATTTTCTTGATAAGAAACGGAAAAATTTATAGAGGAAAGGCACAAAGGATAAATTAGAGAAAATTAATGGACCATGTAAATGAAAAAGTGCTTGATTATGGTAGCAGGTTAATATAAATTACACCATGTCTTACTAGTGTACCTTTTATATGATGCTTTTACATGGTTTACCTAATGGTCCTTGCAAAATAATAAACTTCTTTTATGAAGATATTCTTTTGGCACGAAAATGTAAAAATAAACAACTATCATTTTGTGACATGGTCATAAGTTTGTAAATCAAAAGATTAAAGGGGTCTTGGGGTGACTTTTTGTAAGAAGAACATCAGAATTGGTACGGATTTATTAGTACATGCATACAAGAGATTAATATAGAAAAGGAAAGACGTGGGCCTAAATGAACATTAAAGAAAAAATAATCTATGAGCCTTCCTAATAGCTTTTACTTGATCCACCTAGGGATTGGGGTGATTTATTGAGATATTAAGTAAATATTTGTGGAAGTTAGTACTTAAAAGGACGAGATGTCGCCTATAGGGGGTGAATAGATGTTTCCAAAAACAATTATGAATTTGGCTTTTAAGAGTTTATTTTACAAGCACAAAATCTAAATAATATAGGCTCATTTAAGTGCACCAACAACAACTAGAGCTAATTAAGCAAGATAGGCAGAAGATATATAGACCACAAGTGATAAGCAAGATATAAGAACTTCAAACTCGATGGATATCGCAAGGAAAGTAAAGTCAGGTATAGAGATAATCGAGACACGCAGAGACAAAGATGTATTCTCGTGTTCCGTTAAACGAAGTAAGGTACGTCACATTGGAGAAATGTGGGTTACCACGAAGGTCTCCCGAACGCCACGAAGGCTCACCTTCTTCTCCAAGACAATTCCATGAATGACAAAGGACCTTTCCTTATGTCTAGATTTTTCTCCACTCCAGAGTTGGCAAGTTCCACGAAGGAGAAGCCCGGGCCTATTCACATTCTTCCAAGAAGAGGTTACTGGAGGACCAACCGCCAAGGCAACTAGGAGGTCACCTTCGGCTCACAATCTCCCACTTGAGACAATCGTAATGGAAAGCTTAACACTATGCAAGAATTCAAAGCAAGAACATCAAAGGTGTTCAGGTCCTTCACACTCAAATCCCACCAAATCAACAAGTACGAGGAAGGAATTAGAGAGGAAGAACAAATGATGAAATCAACAAAGGAATCCAAGATCTAGATCTTATGGGTTCCCCTCACTTAGAGGAGGCAGTGATTGTTAGAGATTGTAGATATCAATCTCCTTTTCTAAAACCCTCAAAGAGATGCGAGAATCATAGGAGGGGATGAGGAGGAAGCAAGCTTTTGTGGTTCAACAATGGATTATGAGAGAGAGAGAGAGAGAGAGAGAGAGAGAGAGAGAGAGAGATAGATGAATGGTTGACCTAACCTCATCAAGGAGGAAGAAAAGATTTATACAGGCCAAGGGAGAAAAATTAGTCGGTCCGGTGGAAATCAGCCAAAGCTGAGCTCCACGTCGAACCCAACGGAATATGGATTGGTAGGTCAGTTCACCCATAAAAATTGAGAATCAACACATGAGGTTGGGCCAACCAAGTCGGTAGGCTGGGTCAATGTCGATACGTTCGGTGGGGCGGGGCGGGCCGTAACCAGAGCCAGCGCTGCAACCACCATTAGCCGCCAGGCCAACTCCAGGCAACCTCTCGGAATACCACATCGGCGCACATCAGCACATAGGTCGGCAACCCACAGAATGGTTCAGCGGGGATCCCGGCGGGGCCGGTTTCGCTCAGGCTTCCCAAAATGCATTTTCTCCTTTGAACTATGCTCCCAAAGTCCGATTAGGATGAAACCAATTTTGTTGCAAAGATAACGACAAATATATAGAACCCAACAAAAATATCCAAACTCAAAAACGCAATAGAAGATGCATATGAATTCCGTTTTTTATGAACTTTGGCTTATTGAAAAGCTAGCAACAAGCTCTAGAACCTCACACGGAGAAACACCAAGAAGAATAAAGAATAAGGGGATGAAAAGTACGCAAACGACTGAGATCCCTAAGACATTGTGATCAAGTTATCCAACTGAAAGCCCCTCTTGATGGTGGGGATATCTATCTTATAATCATGTCTCCCAACAACCACCTTGAGATCGACCGGTAAAAGGAAAACCTAGCAAAGCCATACCTTTTCCTTGTGCATCCCGCTTGATCTTGATGACAACGCTTCAAGCTTCAAGCCGGAATGCTTCACTTGATCATTGTTATTTCGTGAATACTCGTAATTTTCTCTCCCATACACCACTATGGGATAGCTTCATTAAGGCACATCTTCACATGTCCATTATCACCAAATTGGAAAGCTTCAAGCATATAATCTTCTTTAGATTTTCATCTTGAACTTATGCTTCTCAACTTTGTATCTTCTCATGCTCTATCACAATATCTTGAGGCACATAAAGAATTATTCATTTGATTGCACTTTGTAAATCTTAGTCAACCATAGATCAACTCATGAATCTATCATGACACCAACTTAGAGCCATATCTTGTATTTTTATCTTAAAATCAAATTCTCAAGACCTTGATCATCTATTGCTTAACACATAAGCTAGAGAATGGCTAAATTGAGTTCCACACGAGAATTCTATCTTCATTTCTTATTCTTGATCATATCATATTCTTCTCTTCAAATCGATGATATTGATCCCAAGACTCAAGGTATATCTTTAACATCATGGCATCCATACTTGAATCCAACACATGGTCTTCAAGAAGTACCTATGGAACATTCCTCATATATAACTCAATGAAAATATTAGTCCATAAGGATTGTCACTAGTTACCAGACCACACATAGTGGCAATGTAGTTGTATAGTGATGGGTCATGCAACATGCTATGTTAGCATGAAATAATTTTTTCTACCGTGCAACATCAGGAGGATCGTGTTGAGTAATTAGGCCACAGGTTTACCACTAGAAACACATGTGCAGAGTATGATGTAGTGCGTCGAGGCGGTGCATTCCTCCTTATCGTCCAATCCCTAAAAAATATCCGCGTAGATCACAAACACTTCTTATGAGCATCACACATGCAACACCTCTACATAATCCATAAGTTCAAGTAGGAACATTGGGAGGCGGATTGCTATATCTATTCGTACAACTTGGAAGGTGGTGATTGCTAGGATTTCCAACACTTGGAATATATGAAGTAACCTATAGGTCATGGATACCTCCACACTATATAGGCATTTGCATGGACGCATAACACTTCTGGTCTCATCAAACCCTATGTTGAAGTGTATAAGTAGATTGCCTAGCCCTTTCCATCAGTTCGGACTTTTGGTTCAAGTGGCTAGTGCATGAAGCTTAACATGGTATCAGAGCCCCAGGTCTCGAGTTCAAATCCTGGCTTTCACAATTTATTCTAAAAATTATCTCTTCTCCCCCCTCTTCTCGCAGCCTCCTGCCGCGCCCGGCCTCCCGCTGCCTCTTTGCCTCTCTACACGTGTTGACTTGTCTTCTCGTCTTCCCGTCACACGTGAGAGGGGGTGTTGAAGTGTATAAGTAGATTGCCTAGCCCTTTCCATCAGTTCGGACTTTTGGTTCAAGTGGCTAGTTGATAACGCGTGAAGCACACGTCCGTTGGGAACCCCAAGAGGAAGGTGTGATGCGTACAGCAGCGAGTTTTCCCTCAGTAAGAAACCAAGGTTATCGAACCAGTAGGAGATGAAGGCCACGTGAAGGTTGTTGGTGAAGGAGTGTAGTGCGGAGCAACACCAGGGATTCCGGCACCAACGTGGAACCTGCACAACACAATCAAAATACTTTGCCCCAACTTAACGGTGAGGTTGTCAATCTCACCGACTTGCTTGTAAACAAAGGATTAAACGTATGGTGTGGAGAATGATGTTTGCTTGCAAAGAACAACGAGAGAACAATGATTGCGGTATGTTGTATTTCAGATGTAAAAGAATGGACCGGGGTCCACGAGTTCACTAGTGGTGTCTCTCCAATAAGATAAATAACATGTTGGGTGAACAAATTACGGTTGGGCAATTGACAAATAGAGAGGGCATAACAATGCACATACATATCATGATGACTACTATGAGATTTACTTAGGGCATTACGACAAAGAACATAGACCGCTATCCGAGCATGCATCTATGCCAAAAAAGTCCACCTTCGGGTTAGCATCCGCACCCCTTCCAGTATTAAGTTGCAAACAACAGAATGTAAACAATACAAATATCCTTAGACAAAGCATTGATGTTTTATCCCTAGTGGCAACAGCACATCCATAACCTTAGAACTTTCTATCATTGTCCCAGATTCAATGGAGGCATGAACCCACTATCGAGCATAAATACCCCCTCTTGGAGTTACAAGTATCAACTTGGCCAGAGCCTCCGATGACCCACAAGTATAGGGGTGTATCGTAGTATCTTCGATAAGTAAGAATGTCGATCCCAACGAGGAGCAGAAGGTGTTGACAAGCGGTTTCGATGAAGGATTCACTGTAAATGCTCACGAGACAAGTATTCGAGGGGTTTTGATGTAACGAGATGAATAAAGTACGAGTAAGTAAAGTGCGAGAGTAACAATTGAAGCGAGTGGCCCAATCCTTTTTAGCACAAAGGACAAGCCGGTTTGTTTACTTATAATGACCAAATGTTCTCGAGGACACACGGGATTTTAGTCTAGTGCTTTCGCTACATACGGCTGATTAATCTTCATTGTTTTGATAAGTGTTGTGTGGGTGAACCTATGCTAATGTACCGCCCTTCCTAGGACTAATACATACTTGTGATTATACCCCTTGCAAGCATCCGCAACTACAAGAAAGTAATTAAGATAAATCTAACCACAGCCTTAAACTATGAGATCCTGCGATCCCTCCTGCATCGATATACCAACGGGGCTCAGGTTTCTGTCACTCCGGCAACCCCGCAATTGGCAAACGAGTACAAGATGCATTCCCCAAGGCCCATAAAGGTGAAGTGTCGTGTAGTCGACGTTCACACGACACCACTAGAAGAATAACACCACAACTTAAATATCATAACATTGAATATTACTCAACCATACTTCACTACTAACATTTAGACTTCACCCATGTCCTCAAGAACTAAACGAACTACTCACGAGACATCATATGGAACATGATCAGAGGTGATATGATAATGAATAACAATCTGAACATAAACCTTGGTTCAACGGTTTCACTCAATAGCATCAATAACAAGTAGAAATCAACACCGGGAGAGTTTCCCCTATCAAACAATCAAGATCAAACCCAAATTGCTACAGCGGTGACGAGGTGCAGCGGTGGAGACGGCGGTGATGATGATGAAGATGATGGTGATGGTGATGGAGATGATGTCCAGCTTGATGGCGGTGACGATGGCGTCGATTTCCCCCTCCGGGAGGGAATTTCCCCGGCGGATTCCTGCCCGCCGGAGAGCTCTTTTCTCTCTGGTGTTCTCCGCCCCGCAGAGGCGGCTGTGACTCCTCGCGACGTACCCCTTCTGGCTTAGGTTTTCGGGACGAAGGAGTACGCGAAGAAAAGGAGGCGAGAGGGGCTGTGGGCCCCCCTCCTCATAGGGCGGCGCGGCCAGGCCTTGGGCCGCGCCGGCCTATGGGGTGGGCCCACCTCGGGTCCCCTCTTCTCCCCTTCTGGCTCCCTTCGTCATTTGGAAAAATAGGATTTTTCGTGTAATTCCCGTCAATTGTTGATCTTCCAAAATATTGCATTACGACGGTGCTTTTTCCGACAGAATCCTGGCTCGGTGCGAGATCCTCCAATAATCATGAAACATGCAAAATAGATGAAATAACATAAGTATCATCTCCAAATATGAAATATATCAATGAATAACAGCAAATTATGATATAAAATAGTGATGCAAATTGGACGTATCAACTCCCCCAAGCTTAGACCTCGCTTGTCCCCAAGCGAAACTGAACTCGGTAAACAGGACCACATGTTTATGGAGTGAAGAGTCGATAAATCAAATACGGACAAGAAGCATCATATTCATTCACACAAGACATTCTAGTAAACAACTTCCTCATATAACTCAACTTGAAACAAGTATAAGGTAATCACAAATAAAGGTGCATAAGAAATCATAGTTGGTGATGCCAAACTTTGTTCTTGGTCAGAGAACAGTTAACAGATTATACTTATCTATTGAGCAGCTGATATGTCTCCGACGTATCGATAATTTCTTATGTTCTATGCCATATTATTGATGATACCTACATGTTTTATGCACACTTTATGTCATATTCGTGCATTTTACGGAACTAACCTATTAACAAGATGCCGAAGTGCCAAATCCTGTTTTCTGCTCGTTTTTGGTTTCGAGAAATCCTAGTAACGAAATATTCTCGGAATTGGACGAAACGAAGACCCGGGGCCCTATTTTTCCACGGAGCTTCCGGAAGACCGAAGAACACACGAAGTGGGGCCACGAGGTGGCCAAGCTATAGGGCGGCGCGGCCCAAGCCCCGGCCGCGCCGACCTATAGTGTGGGCCCCTCGTTAGCCCCCGACTCGCCCTTCCGCCTACTTAAAGCCTCCGTCGCGAAACCCCTGATGCGAAAAACCACGATACGGAAAACCTTGCGAGACGCCGCCGCCGCCGATCCCATCTCGGGGGATTCTGGAGATCTCCTCCGGCACCCTGCCGGAGAGGGGATTCATCTCCCGGAGGACTCTACACCGCCATGGTCGCCTCCGGAGTGATGAGTGAGTAGTTCACCCCTGGACTATGGGTCCATAGCAGTAGCTAGATGGTTGTCTTCTCCTCATTGTGCTTCATTGTTGGATCTTGTGAGCTGCCTAACATGATCAAGATCATCTATCCGTAATTCTATATGTTGTGTTTGTCGGGATCAGATGGATAGAGAATACCATGTCATGTTAATTATCAAGTTATTATACATGTGTTGTTTATGATCTTGCATGCTCTCCGTTTCTAGTAGAGGCTACGGCCAAGTTTTTACTTTTAACTCCAAGAGGGAGTACTTATGCTCGATAGTGGGTTCATGCTCGCATTGACACCAGGACGATGATGAGAAAGTTCTAAGGTTGTGTTGTCTTGTTGCCACTAGGGATAAAACATTGGCGCTATGTCCGAGGATGTAGTTGTTGATTACATTACGCACCATACTTAATGCAATTGTCTGTTGCTTTGCAACTTAATGCTTGGAGGGGTTCGGATGATAACCTGAAGGTGGACTTTTTAGGCATAGATGCGGTTGGATGGCGGTCTATGTACTTTGTCGTAATGCCCAATTAAATCTCACTATACTTATCATGTCATGTATGTGCATTGTTATGCCCTCTCTATTTGTCAATTGCCCGACTGTAATTTGTTCACCCAACATGCTTTTATCTTATGGGAGAGACACCTCTAGTGAGCTGTGGACCCCGGTCCATTCTTTAATCTTGAAATACAAATCTGCTGCAATACTTGTTTTACTATTTTCTCTGCAAACAATCATCTTCCACACAATACGGTTAATCCTTTGTTACAGCAAGCCGGTGAGATTGACAACCTCACTTGTTTCGTTGGGGCAAAGTACTTTGGTTGTGTTGTGCGGGTTCCACGTTGGCGCCGGAATCTACGGTGTTGCGCCGCACTACATCCCGCCGCCATCAACCTTCAACGTGCTTCTTGGCTCCTCCTGGTTCGATAAACCTTGGTTTCTTTACGAGGGAAAACTTGCTGCTGTGCGCATCATACCTTCCTCTTGGGGTTGCCCAACGAACGTGTGAAATACACGCCATCAAGCATATTTTCTGGCGCCGTTGCCGGGGAGATCAAGACACGCTGCAAGGGGAGTCTCCACTTCTCAATCTCTTTACTTTGTTTTTGTCTTGCTTTATTTGCTACTTTGTTTGCTGCATTATATCAAAACACAAAAAAATTAGTTGCTAGTTTTACTTTATTTACTGTCTTGTTTGCTATATCAAAAACACAAAAAAATTAGTTTACTTGCATTTACTTTATCTAGTTTGCTTTATTTACTATTGCTAAAATGGCCAACCCTGAAAATACTAAGTTGTGTGACTTCACTAGCACAAATAATAATGATTTCCTATGCACACCTATTGCTCCACCTGCTACTACGGCAGAATTCTTTGAAATTAAACCTCGCTTTACTTAATCTTGTCATGAGAGAGCAATTTTACGGTGTTAGTTACGATGATGCTTGCTGCCCATCTCAATAATTTTTTGAACTATGTGAAATGCAAAAATATAAAGATGTAGATGGTGACATTATAAAATTAAAATTGTTCCCTTTCTCATTAAGAGGAAGAGCTAAAGATTGGTTGCTATCTCTGCCTAAGAATAGTATTGATTCATGGACTAAATGCAAGGATGCTTTTATTGGTAGATATTATCCCCCTGCTAAAATTATATCTTTGAGGAGTAGCATAATGAATTTTAAACAATTAGATAATGAACATGTTGCTCAAGCTTGGGAAAGAATGAAATCTCTGGTTAAAAATTGCCCAACCCATGGATCGACTACTTGGATGATCATCCAAACCTTCTATGCAGGACTAAATTTTTCTTCGCGGAATTTATTGGATTCAGCTGCTTGGAGGTACCTTTATGTCCATCACTCTTGGTGAAGCAACAAAGCTTCTTGATAATATGATGGTTAATTACTCTGAATGGCACACGGAAAGAGCTCCACAAGGTAAGAAGGTAAATTCTGTTGAAGAATCCTCTTCCTTGAATGATAAAGTTGATGCTATTATGTCTATGCTTGCGAATGATAGGACTAATGTTGATCCTAATAATGTTCCATTAGCTTCATTGGTTGCCCAAGAAGAACATGTTGATGTAAACTTCATTAAAAATAATAATTTCAACAACAATGCTTATCGGAACAATTCTAGTAATAACTATAGGCCATATCCTTATAATAATGGTAACGGTTATGCTAATTCTTATGGGAATTCTTACAACAATAATAGGAATACACCCCCTGGACTTGAGGCCATGCTTAAAGAATTTATTAGTACACAAACTGCTTTTAACAAATCTGTTGAGGAAAAGCTCAATAAAATTGATATTCTTGTTTCTAGAGTTGATAGTCTTGCCTCTGATGTTGATCTTTTGAAATCAAAAGTTTTGCCTAATATGGATATTGAAAATAAAATTGTTACTACAGCAAATGCCATCCAAGTTAGAATTAATGAGAATATAAGATTAATGGCTGAAGCTAGCGTGCTAGGTGGGATAGAGAAGAAAATGAAAAACTAGCTAAAAAGGAAAATGTAGCTAAAGTTTGGACTATTACCACCACTAGCAATGCTAATGATTCATATGTTGCTGCACCTCCTACTATCAATGGTAAAATAATTGGTGTTAGCAATGCTTCTACTCCTAGTGCAAAGCGCGCAAATTACTCGAAACTGCTAAAACTGCTTAAGCTGCTTGTGATAAAACTGCTGAAATTTTTTCCAACCTTGGGGATGATAATCCCATTGCTTTAGATTGTAATGATTTAGATTTTGATGATTGCCACATCTCTGAATTTATAAAGTTCTTGCAAAAACTTGCTAAGAATCCCAATGCTAGTGCTATAAATTTGGCTTTCACAAAACATATTACAAATGCTCTCATAAAAGCTAGAGAAGAGAAACTAAAACTTGAAACTTCTATTTCTAGAAAGCTAGAGGATGGTTGGGAGCCCATCATTAAAATGAGAGTCAAAGATTTTGATTGTAATGCTTTATGTGATCTTGGCGCAAGTATTTCCGTTATGCCTAAAAAGTCTATGATATGCTTGACTTGCCACCATTGAAAAATTGTTATTTGGATGTTAATCTCACTGATAATGCTAAAAAGAAACCTTTGGGGAAAGTTGATAATGTTCATATTATGGTTAACAATAACCTTGTCCCCGTTGATTTTGTTGTCTTGGATATTGAATGCAATGCATCTTGCCCCATTATATTGGGAAGACCTTTTCTTGAACCGTTGGTGCTACTATTGATATGAAGGAAGGTAATATTAAATATCAATTTCCTCTCAAGAAAGGTATGGAACACTTCCCTAGAAAGATAATGAAGTTACCTTATGATTCTATCATTAGAACAAATTATGATGTTGATGCTTCATCTTTCGATGTTACTTGAGATACACTTTTCGCGCCTAGGCTGAAAGGCGTTAAAGAAAAGCGCTTATGGGAGACAACCCATGTTTTTACTCCAGTATTTTTGTTTTATATTTGTGTCTTGGAAGTTGTTTACTACTGTAGCAACCTCTCCTTATCTTAGTTTTATGTTTTGTTGTGCCAAGTAAAGTCTTTGATAGAAAAGTAAGTACTAGATTTGGATTACTGCGCAGTTCCAGATTTCTTTGCTGTCACGAATCTGGGTCTATCTCCCTGTAGGTAGCTCAGAAAATTGCGCCAATTTACGAGCATGATCCTCAGATATGTACGCAACTTTCATTCAATTTGAGCATTTTCGTTTGAGCAAGTCTGGTGGCCTAATAAAATCCATCTTTATGGACTGTTCTATTTTGACAGATTCTGTCTTTTATTTCGCATTGCCTCTTTTGCTATGTTGGATGAATTTCTTTGATCCACTAATGTCCAATAGCTTTATGCAATGTCCAGAAGTGTTAAGAATGATTGTGTCACCTCTGAACATGTGAATTTTTATTATGCACTAACCCTCTAATGAGTTGTTTCGAGTTTGGTGTGGAGGAAGTTTTCAAGGGTCAAGAGAGGAGTATGATGCAATATGATCAAGGAGAGTGAAAGCTCTAAGCTTGGGGATGCCCCGGTGGTTCACCCCTGCATATTCTAAGAAGACTCAAGCGTCTAAGCTTGGGGATGCCAGGGCATCCCCTTCTTCATCAACAACATTATCAGGTTCCTCCCTGAAACTATATTTTTATTCGGCCACATCTTATGTACTTTGCTTGGA